>NW_009608005.1:49374-52039 GCF_000690535.1 Cariama cristata
TTTAGTGTAGTGAAAATAATCAGATCCACAAGAAAACAGTTTCCTGGGGGAAAGTGATAAGGGGGCAAACAAAATATTATGCCTTTGAAAATGTTATCAGTCTGGGCCTATTGGTAATAGATGAAAAGGGGATACAGGGATCTGAGAGTTGTGATAAAAATATTTTTTCTTTCAGTGCATCTTCAGAGATGCTCAAGAGCGAGGATGGGATGAACTGGGCAAAAGAAAGGTTGTGGGTTGTTGGGGTTTTTTTCGCTATTGTTGCGGTTCCTTTTGTTTTCCCCCCCTGATTATCAGTTTTGGGATAAAAGGTGGTGGATCTAGAATTTGGTATATATTACTTGTACACAGGATTTTTTTTTCCAAGCGGTTAGAGTGAATGAAGCCTTTAAGACACTAAAGACCGTACCAAGGTATCTCATCTTAGGGCAGCTTCTAGTAGAAACTGCAAAGTTGGAGGGCCTTCTGTTACTAGAGAGATTAATTCTTCTGAGCTATCAAGGGAAGCATAATCCTCCACACCCAAGAACTTGGTATTTTATTTTCTCATTTTGGGATAGCAGAGCCTAGTAGTTTTTACCTAAAAAACTGATGAAAAATACAATGCTTTATTTCAAGTGCAAAGAATTCTTGCCGAAGGAAGGAAGGGGGTTGAGTTTGGTTTGTATTCTCCATAGCATTAAGGTCGTAACCACAATATGATTAAAAAGAATGTCCGACCTAGCTTGGAGTCAGCACTCAACCATGAGTGTACCGTCTTGAAGTCTTTCGTATCAATGCCTGGCATTCATAATAGCCTTTTAAAATGGTACCTGAGGCAGAAATATTTTGCTTCTGAGCTTCCCTGCAGCTCATCTTCAGGAGGAACCTGGTGCTGTTTGAGGACTATCTGGAAATGTTTGTTAGAGCCCTGGCCTGGTGACAAGGAAACAGACTGTGAAAGAGAGAGAATTCTGAAAGATATCATGCCTTTGTGTTAGTATTTCTTGTGTCGAGGGCTCCACAGTTGACTAAATCAACTTTTTGCAGAGGAAGAGGTGGAGAAGCTAGCCTGCAGATGAGACTCATCACATAAGTGGCAACGTGGAGAACTGAGGCTTTTGATGTGGGTAGCTGGAAGTGGAGGGTAGTGGAATTGCTGCTCTTGTGCACGAGTAGGCAGAAAATCTGTTGTGCACAGTGTCACTTGCCCAGTCGCTGGGAAAAGTGGTGTACCTGCAACTTCTGCTTCTACTGCTGGGCTAAAGAGGCCCTAGCAAGACCGAGCTGGAGATCAGTTGTTCTGCTGTCTTAGTGAGGGAAACCAAGGTATGTTGATTTTGGGAGATCGGAGTTGCTGCCTGTGAACAAAGAAGAGCATGTAACAGTCGTTATATCTGCCTTCTAGGTGAACAAGAATGATATTAGGAAAAAGGTGCGTCGTCTAATGGGAAAGTCACATATTGGATTGGTGCACAGCCAGCAAATAAATGATATTCTAGACAAACTTGCCAATCTGGTAAGTAAAACAGTGATGAGTGATGTATCTGTGGGACCTACAGTGGAGGAAAAAAATATCTGAAAATTCTTCTACAAACGCTCTGCAACACTAATGTAAAAATATTAAAAATAATTAAATTGAGTTATTAAATACTGCCTTCACATGTATAGAATAAAGGCTGTGGTTGTATGACCCTGTTTATAATATTATAATGTTATGCAGTTATCAATTAGAACTGCAATACAAATAGGTATAAACATGACACTTCAGTACTACAGTTCTGTGCAACCCTAATGTTTTCTTAATACCACTTTTGTGGGCAGGAACTTTTATTCTTACTATGACTGTAACAAGTATTTAGTTTTCCATCCATTTCCAGGTCATTATAAAACTTGTAGCAATCAGTTTCTATACAAAACAGTTTCCAGTATCAGCTGCACTTACTAGAGTATCTTGCTTAAGGCTTTGTCCAAAATTGCCTCCAATCAGCTGTGTTAAAAATACTTCTTTTTTTGTTTCATTTGTTGAAAATGCTTCTGGTGTAATCTAATGGACTTTTTTTTCAATAGATTAGGAGAAATTGGTTTCAAAGTTTATTAACGATTGCACGTTTTCTTTCTCTAGAATGGACGGGAACTCCCTGTGAGACCCAGTGGCAGCCGCCACATCAAGAAGCAGACTTTTGTAGTACATGCTGGGACAGACACAACAGGAGACATATTTTTCATGGAGGTAGAGACAAGAATAATATTAATGCAACTAGTAGCATTCAATAAATAATATTAGAAATCTTATGTAATATTTTGTGCTCCCAGGTATGTGACGATTGCATTGTGCTGAGAAGCAACATTGGAACTGTGTATGAACGTTGGTGGTATGAGAAACTCATCAACATGACTTACTGTCCCAAAACAAAAGTGCTGTGCCTCTGGCGGAGGAATGGTCAGGAGACACAACTGAACAAGTTCTACACAAAGAAGGTACACGTCTTGTTTAATACACACAATACTGAGGGAAAACTGCATAGAACAAACAAATCCTTGGTGTGTCTTATTCCATATTTAATCAAAAAATTGCATTCTCGCTCCAGCACTGGTTGCTGAACTGCGATGGCCGTTTAACAGCACGGACATCTGAAGCTGGCATTATGCCTTGTCATTTACCTGAAGACAGTAGTTCAGCAGG
>NW_009608005.1:52070-75791 GCF_000690535.1 Cariama cristata
ATGTAATTTAAGAAATTACATGTGTAGCTTTTACTTGGGGTTTTTTGTTAGAAGGAGGAAAGTATCAGTGTTACTAAATGCTGCGTGAGCTTACAGGCTTATAAAGGTAGTAAAAATATTGTGGTAGATTCATGGGGAAAAAGTTAAATAAAACTGTCTTAGTAATTGAGTTAATTGTGTCATTTTTAAATAGCAAACCCAAACTGACAAAATAGAATAAAATTTTCTCCATGGGCCCAAGTTTGATTTTTATTTCATATATGCCTACATTCTCCACTAATATGAAAGCTCTTTTCTTCTTGTGATGATTAATTGCAAATGTAAATAAATAGCTTAAACCTACTAGGAAAACTCCGGTAACTCTTAGAACTCCAGTAACTCCTACACAATGACCAGCAAACAAAAGGCAAAGATTTGTAAATGCAAGTAATATGTTGAAAGATTATTATCTTTGAGATAAATAAAGGGATTAGATTTCTGCTTCAAAGAATTCATTTTACCTAGAACAGGCCATCATAATGCAGGTGTGACTACAAAGGGAAGGAGGACAAAAGCAGTGTGCTACAGAATTTACCTGAAAAATTAATTGCATGTATCTTGGGCTTCGGATAGAAAATTTTCTTAAGCCATAATCTCAGAGTAAAATTTAACTATTATTTGATATTAGAGAGCGGAGTTGGAGGAAGGTGAATAGAATATGGCATAAGGAAATTGATATGAATATCAAAAAGATAGATCATATAAGCATGACTAGTAACATTGATTGCTGGAAGCTGAAAGAAAGGGAGGGATTGTGATATTGTTTTGAGGCTTTTTCTACACTAGGAAACGGGGTAACCTTGGTTAGATTGCTCATGAGGATGTGCCAAGCCATGGACTCTTCACTAGCTCGTGCTGTGAAATGATATGAAATAGATTCTCTGTCAACTTGAAAAATAAATATAAATACTATCTAGTAATTAGCTGTGGTTTGAACTTTCATAGGCTTTTTGTCGTTATGCACCATATGGGGCTTGTTCTTTTTGTAGAATCTTAGAATCTTGCTGTTCTTTTCCCTTAGTAATTTGGAAAAATAATGTTGTATTACTCTTCTTTCATATGTTAGTGTCGGGAATTATACTACTGTGTAAAAGACAGTATGGAGCGAGCAGCAGCAAGACAGCAAAGCATTAAACCAGGTACAAGATGTTGCTTGTTGGAGACATTTGTTGTTTAATCTACAATCCACAAAATTTTTTTATTAATAACCTCTTTGAACATAATCTCCTTTTACTTGGAAATTTTAGGGTAGCTTTGTACCTCCATGTGTACGTAGCAGACTCAGTGTTACCATTAGTTTGCCACCATATATCTCACTGTCAATACAAACAAAACCAAACACCTGTATAAAGAAGAGTTACATGTAAGGAGGACTAGCTGCCAGTAAAATGATAACTAGAAAAGACTATGAAACTTCAGCTTTGCTAGCTACTCCTTGTATTCCTGATTGAGACACAGAACTATGTTGGCCGCTCTGTGTTGAGAATGGAGGCTAATAAATATGCTTGTGTGTGTTTGTAAATCTACAGTCAAGAATCTGGAGCTTCCTGCAGACTTTCAATGCACAAACTTTTCCAATATAGAAAAGGTCTCGTACTGATACAAGTCAAAAGGTGCAGTTAACCCAATGTCCTTGTATCAGTGTAACTTCTCCAGTGTAGACATTCTTCTTGGTTGCAAATCATCATCTGGGACAGGATAGTACAATTATACCAGTGAAACTTTTCTTGGCCAATGTCCGTTTCATTTTCCTGTTGAGTCAAAAAAAAAATATCTAGAAAAGTGGTTTTGCGGTTTTGGGAGATTTGAGTTCTTGGGAAGGCAATTTTCCATTTTTCTTAGTCGCCAGAGAGCAGCAGGTGCTGTATGTACCTGGGTAACAAACATGAAGGTGGCTTATTTTATACCTTCATCAGATGGTTGTTTCTCCCTTGCTGGAGTCTGTTTGCTGGTTCAGGGTAACATCACTGTGGTTCTGTGTTTTCAAGCTTGATTTTTGTGGCAGCTATTTCTTTTTTTTTTTTCAAGTGGATGCTAGGACTCTGAGAGCCATGCTTTGAGGTACAAGCCTATTTTAGGTGTGTCTTAATGCCAAATTTAAGAGATCTACATGTTATACTCATAACTGGCATCAGCATGACTGAGAAAATGACTTGTGTTTGAATCTAGGATCCTAAGCGTCCAACCCTCAGCTAGCTGTTGGAGCTTGGAAGAGCTACCATTTTTTTTCCTCCTACCATTAGTGCAGTTTAATTTCAGGAGAGGGAGGAAGGACTGGACTTCCGCTGAGAGCAGAGGAGGCAAAAGTATCTTTGAAAGCTATTTTAAGAGTTGGGCAATAATGTAGTATTAAAAATGTGTTTGAAAGCCATTCTCCAGAGTTCAGTCGTTCTGCACAGAGATATATTTTTAAAAATCATTATGAGAAAGCATTTTCTAGCTGAACTACATGATGCAAAATAAATTTGATGAAAATGCCTAGATTGTCATCTGTTAATGTCCTCTATTAAATTGTCATTGTTGTAACCATGTTGACTTTTTCATTGCTGAAAGCATAAAAAAATGCTATACAAAATCATCAAGGTCATAAAATGCAAGCCTAGTTCATGCTTGCTTATGTGTTTGTACTTAAGGCTGTGCTGTCTGTGGTATTGTGCGATTGCAGTGTCTTACCATGCAGAAATGAAACATGGCATTTAAAACAAACAAACAAAAAAACCCCTCAATTTGAACTACAATAAATACAGACTGAGCTGACATCAATGTCCCTTCATGTAACGAGGATGAAATTTGTTATGATACTTAAAAGTCTAGTGCTTCTCAGAAGGCTGTCATTACTGAGTGGACTGTACTGAAATGCTCCCTGCCATTCTTAGTAGTGTCCTCTTGCTATGCACATCAAATGGAAATTATGTTTTTATTGCTTTATATTTCCCTTCCACATATCATGACTTGGCTGACTGCTTTCTTTTCTTTCTCTCTCTCTCTCTGGATATTTTTGTTTGTTTGTTTTTCTTTGATTATTTTTTTAAATTAACATATCACAGGCCCTGAGTTGGGTGGTGAGTTCCCTGTGCAGGATATGAAAACCGGTGAAGGAGGTCTTCTTCAGGTGACACTGGAAGGAATTAACCTGAAATTTATGCACAGTCAGGTATGAGGGAAATCTATGAGAAGACTGTGAGCATGAAGCTTTTTGCAGCATGTCTGTGTGTGTGTTTCCTCTTCCCACAGTATCAACAAGAAAAAGGGATAGCATGATGGGGGTAAAAAAGCATATGTATATTTACACACACACATATAAAAATATATATATGTGTGTATGAAAAATACACTGAAATGAAATATCCTCAGGAAAACTATGGTCAACTGAAGAAAAACATTGATACAGGTTTCAACTTCATGTTTCTGGTGGTCTGAATTGTCTAAGCACAAAACAAATGGTAGTCAGTATATTAAGGGACAGACAGAGTGATCAATAGTAATCTAAACTGCCATAATGCATCACCCTCTGACCATGTCCTGATGGCATAAGCAGTCAGCCTTAAAGATACAGTGTTTGAACATTGCAGGTACAGAGGGCAATCTTCTGCATCATAATCTGTCTTGTTTTAAAATTTGAGAAATCATCTGTAGAATTTAGTATGAAAATAAAACAGGAAAGGGGCTCTTGCTGTAATTCATGAAAATAAGAAAAAATTACTGATTCTTTTTTCCTTCCATATAGCAGATCTTGTGGGCATAGAGGAAACACAACTAGAATTGTCATTTCTTCCTTTCTCTGGATGTTGTTTCTGTTGCTTCCTTTGATCCTTGTTTTTTATTTTGCTTTGTGTTTTTTTGTTTTGCATATGGTATTAAATGCATGCTATGCTAGACAGTAGAATCAATTTTTAGGGGAGAGAGAGTGTCTGTGTGTGAGTGAGAGAGAAAGAAAAGCTTCTGTCAGTCCTCTGTCGAGTGGTTTTTTTTTTTTTCCTTTCCTCCTGACTAGACTTTTCTCCCCACACAAGCTTTGTTCTTCTTTGAGGATACATCAGTGTAGATCCCACTGGAAGTGCACGTGCATCTCAAACACACATGCTCAGAATCTTTTATACTTCTCCCAAGGTCACAGCAGCACCATGTGCCTCTTTGAGTTTTTGTTTGTGCCAGTGTAAGGAGTGGAGAGTTGTGAACCTCCTTCAGTTTTCTTCCTGTCTATTACCAGGGTAGAGCCTGGACTACAGCTGACCTGCTGTAGCGTTTCGTCTACTCTGTGATGGAACAGTCTCCCTGACTTACTTAGAGATTTTAACTTTTTGTTGGATATGCCAAAATATGAAGAACTGCAAGAGGAACTCATCAGTAGTACAGATTGAATTTTCATAGTTATTGTAAATGGCAGGTCTAAAGCCTTTGAAAATTAAACCCTGATCTCAAAGCAACAGTTTGATATCATTATAGATAGACGTAATAGAAATTACTTTGTCCTAAGGTAAGGACACACCATAGGGAATGTTCTGTTTGCTTCTCCTTTTTCTTCTGCCAGATGTTGATGCCAAATGATGTTGAGCTCAAACTGCTCATCTCTTGCACAGTCTGTGGAGATGACTCTATTTCATAAACGAACAGCCAGGCATATATGCATTTGCAGTGAGAAAAGATATATAAGAAGGTAGCCACATCATCATCATCGTCATCATGGTTTCTTAAGTGTAACAGGCATCTTCGCAAGACAAAGACACTCATTGTTAAGCACAGAGTGAGCACACATGCATCTGTATGAAAGAAAAGCTCCAAATCCTAGAACGTACCCTTGGCCTTAAATTCAAAGCCTTTTTTCCTGAAAGGCTGAAATGATATTCTGAAAGAAACCTTAGGGAAACCTAGTTCTGATTGTTATTATACGACTGTCAGGGCCATTACTAGTTGAATTTCGTACCACAGATACTGAGTCCTGTGCCACCACCAGCATTCCTGGAGTACTGGCTTTATCATATCCTTGCTTGGAGAGAATGGTGTTCTAACTTGCTGTCTGTGATGAAATTTACTATGTCTTTTCTGGAAGATATCCTGTGCAGGTCAGATCAGGGTATGCCAGCTGTCTCCCCCAGTTGAAAGATTATTCCTCCTACTTCGTCACCTTTCCAATGAGGCTGTAGCCAGATGAGTTTCCATCACTTAAGATGGATATTGAATACAGGTACAGCTCTGGAAAATACACTTCATTTATTCAATATGTTTAATTCTTGGTCTGTTAGATTTATATTGCCGGCTGGCAAGGGCATTCAGTACCATTTAGTGGACCTAAGACATATCCTTGTTTTCTTTCTCAAAACAAAGTGTCTAGACGGGTATCAAAAGTCTGCCATTTGAGGGTCTGTATAGAATGGACAACTGTGGCAATTATGTAAAGGACTCCTACTAGTTGCAGCATATGAAAAAAATCCCCTCCAATTTCATAATCTGTGGAGCTAAAGGATGTTTGCATTTTTACTCTAACACTCATCAACCAGTCTGCTTTCTTAATAAAAGGTCTGCTATTCTAGATGAATTGTCCTTTCCAATTTTCACATAAATTATAGGAATTGCTCCCTAAGGCAGTTGATTCCAGGATATATATATGAGCATGGTTAAAACCAGGATCCTGCAGACCTTTCCCTGTGGTGAAAATGGCTTTTTCTGTTGAGTTTGGATGGGGATACTGACCAACAGATGCCTACTGGACCTCATCAGGCACAGCTTTCTCTTCGTCTTCCTCTCCTTACTCCATATACAGGCCCTGTTCCTGGCCTTCTTTCCAAGTACTCTTTTCAGCAACGCAGCTTACTAAAAGAAGAGATTTCTGTTACTCTGCTTGGTTGGACATCATAGAAATAATTCATTGAGAACATAGGAAAAAAGGTTTCCACTTAAAAAAAAAAAAAGTCTCTTCTGTCCTACATGAGAAGACTGAATGTACTGCTTCAGTGTTAGAATAGTGCTTGCTTTCATGAAACTGTTTTTGAAGGCCCTTGATTTGCAGTGTGTATACTTTCTTACTGCCTTGTGAATTCCTCAGGAAATGTCTTAGATGCATGGTGGGCCAACCTATTATTGACATGTGACAGTTGTCATTAACGTTCACAAATTGTCTCACCGTGCTGGCAGTGCACATAAGTTTAAGAAGGAAAAACGCTGAAGTCTATCTGTGCCTAGCAGGTCAGAGGAAGTCTTTTGGTATAGGGAGGAATCAAGTGTACCTGTGGCATTGGCAGATTATTCTGAGTTTACATCTACAAATTATGTTATAACAGTGGGACTCAGTAACTCTGTCCCTGTTACGAATTCATCTGTGTCAAAAATAGACGGAAGTTTAATAAAATTCAGCAGGCACATGCCCATCTACAGTAGGATCCACACTGAATGCTCTGTCTTGAAGAACCACAGTTTCCCTAGGGTAAGTAACTGTTATTTCCTTTACACTTGTTTTCTGATTGAGTGAGAGGAGAGCATCTCTGTCCCTTAAAGAATATAGCAAGAAATTGCCCACAACTCCTTTATCTTCTGAAAACGGGTAACTTACTGTAATCGTGACAAACTCAATAAATTCTCATCTTGCTCAAAACTCTTGTGGAAATGCAGCACTCCTTAACATTATACGCAGATCATGAGCACCTGGGGCAGTCAAATCTTTTAGGCAGCTTTACTGTTACCAGATAAAACAACCAATGTTTTGCCTGAGCCTTTCTATTGAGTTTCTGAATTTTGTACTTTAGACTACTAGCAAAAGCTCTTCACAGAAAATATTAAATAAAAAGGAAACTAAGTGCAATAAAGACAGGGTTCTGTTACTGACTTGTTTACTCTGTAACTATTCCTCAAAAAAATGTTTTTGACCAACTAAACTGATACAGAACATGGGCAAAAACAGGCTAACAAAAAAGATGGGATTAAGTCTCCTTTTCCTTCAGTGCTTGAATGTAAGCAGAAAGCAAGCTTCAGATTTTCTGATTAAGTGGAAGTTTAGTTTTTTTTATATTGAGCAAAAAATACCCTGGGTCTGTGTGTTAGTTCTCTGCTAATAAAAATAATAATAAAACACCTTTGACTTGAAAATCAACCTGACTTCTCTTGGTGTACGGTGCATTTACTGATCTCTGTTGATAAGCCTGTTTCTTAAAAAAAACCCAACAATTTCTGGTGTTGACTTCCTTTACCTTTCTTAAGTAGCATACCATCTATGATTGCACAGGTGTTGCTAATGTTGGATTCAAGAGGGCTGCAGAGTTTTCCTTTCCCTTCTTTCCAAGACAATGAAGTTTCTCTAGTAACTTTTTTTTAAAAAAGGTCCTGAGATCATGGTGTCGTAAGTGTATAGGCACTGAAAGTATCGATCCCGACTATTGCAACATAGTCTTGCAGGGGTATCTCTAAGGTATTGGACGCAGACTTACTCTGAATGTTAGGGCAATGTTACTCTTAGTCTTTCTCTTGCCTTGAAAAAGCAAGTATATTAGCAACTGGGATATGGAATTGATTCATCAGCACTTTCTACAGCTTCTTACGTTTGCGTACTGACTCTGGCCCTTTTGGAGATCTGCATATAATAAGGGACTGGTTTGTATCTTGAAGTAGATAGTATATTGAACGAACTTGTTATGCTCAGGGAACTTGTTTATTCATGCAATCTTGGCATCTAGGTTCTGGCCTGAAAAACCTAGTCATGTAGTTCAACTGTTTTGTCCTTTGGGGTTCACGTATATAAAACATAAGTTTAAAGCAGGTTTGTTTTCTAAGTTTGGGTTTTGCTGCTCAGCTGGCAGCAGCCATATGTGAAGTAAGCAAGCAACAGAGAAGGGTCCCAACTCTCCTATCCTGCTTAAAGCAGAAAACTGGGACTGACTGTTAAAGCAGAGCATTCCAAGAGAAAGTATGCAGATTATATATCATAAACTGCAGTAAAATCTTAAACAGCAAGGCTGTCAGGGAAAAGGAAGATTAGGGGTTCCTCATTGGATTAAGTTTGACTACTGGATAGGTTAGGAGGATCAGTGTCAGGGTGGGAAGTAAAGTGCCCCTTACCTGCCCTCTGTGCTGGAGGAGGATGCATGGAGGGGCAGAAACTAACTGGGATGGATCAGAGGCTATAAATCCTGCCAAAATTGGGAGCCAGCTTTTTTCTTGTCCCCCTCTTCTGTTGTATTTCAGGTGTGTTGGTATTCTTTTTGCAATAGCTCATTTGAGTGCCTGAAGGGGTAGCAATGTTGGATATGTCAGAGTTACTAACTCCTTCGTTTCTCTTCCATGCTTTCTCCTCCTGCAAGGAGCGGAAGGTACTTCATCTTCTGCTGTCTTCGCTTCTTAGCACTTTTAAGTTATTTGTTGATTTCTAGCATTGTGGCAAGTTTGTCTTTTGAATATTTATTTCACCCTTTATTTATATATTAAACTGTAAATGAACTGGTAGTGTATGCTATAACACTTCAGGTTTTATCTGCTGTGGTGATGTTTTTGTTTACTTTTGGGTTTATTTTTAAAAAAACAACCCTGACTAATTTTATGTTACTTTTCCTCCTGTTTTTGTAGGTTTTCATAGAGCTGAATCACATTAAAAAGTGCAATACTGTGCGAGGAGTCTTTATCCTGGAGGAATTTGGTAATTACATTATTTTGATATTAGGTCTGTACTCACATGGCAGTAACTCAAATTTCCAGTCTTCAGATTCAGAGTTGCACTGCAGTTTTAAAGATGGGAGAGAAACGTAGATTGCATGTGAGAAGTTGCCTGAGAGATGGGTAACTCAACATAAAATTTACACATTGATTTTCATCATTTTAAGATTTGCGGCGTAGGTGCTTTTTGTTAACAGACAGAGAAGATGTTCTGAGCCTTCTGAAGCAAACAGAACAACAGTTAAACTTGGATGTGTGTAGGAATTTTCTTTGGTATGTTCCTTTTTCATCTGAGAAACCACATTTTTAAGCAGGACTTATAGTTGATCTTTCTCAGCACACTATGCTTTCATTACAAAGAACTACTGTTAATTGCAAAGTTTCCTCTTTCCTCTATGTGGAACTTCATTTTTGTTGTATGGAGCAGAAGATGTTTTGTCAGGTTGTGCTTTATTTATCCTGTGGTTTTTGTTTCAGAGCATGACTGGTAAAGAGTGGAAAAGTAAAGACTGAGGAGAATAGAGAATTTGTGCTATTTTGGTCAGTTATTGCTCTTACATACAGTCTGCCTACAGTCTAGTTTGGGGAAAATTCTGGGTTACTATTCAGTGTTAGTGTCAGTCACGCTATACTTAACTAGTGTCTGAAAAAAATGAGTGACTTCAGATGCAGCTCTGTGGAAGAGTGATCCACATACTTCTCTTCAAATAGTTCCCAAGCCCATATTGGTTTATTCTTCCACCCATCTGTGAGACATTTGTCTAGGTCTTAAGTGTATGTACGAAACATTTAAAAAGAAGATAAAATTTACAACGTTTTTTCCATAGTAGATCAGCATCCATACTTTGGACATTAATCAAAACCTAAATCAGGAGCTCCCTTTACCAAGACTCTCATTGTTCTTTGGTGCTGTGAATAGAATGTTCTGGCTGAGGGATTCTCTTAGAATATAAAAGACGGTTAATCTGAGACTGCTGAAATTAATATCTTCGTCCATAATAATCTGTTGTCCCCCCTTCAGTGATACAAAATTATAAGGTATTCAAATGATAAAGCCATTCTGACTATTGCAGTTTGCTTGTTGTTTGCCATAAATTAATCTTCTAGAACTTTGGGATTTGAATTTGTGAACAATTTTTTCCCATTTTCTGAAAGTGTTGTTTGTGGTTCAATTGATCAGATCAGTGTATTTAAGCCCTGAAAAATCTCTGATAGTTTAGATGTTCAGAAGTTGCCTATACTTTATGGTTGCTTATTCCTTTGATACCATGTTTTCACTCTGATGGGCATGATTCATTTTATTACTTACAGAAATTACCTAAGGCTGTAAAAGGTTATTGATGAATTCCGCAAAGATGAGAGTTCAGAAGCCATAACATTAGCCTAAAGAATGGTTTCTGCTTCTGAAATCTTGAACTTAAAAGAAATTACTTGGATCAGAAATGAATTTTGGATCATTATTTGAGAGGTTCTAACTCAAAAGTAGTTCTTTTAATAGTTTGTTTATATTCGCAAGAAGACAGACAGTGTTTGACTTAGTTATTTCCGGTCAACTTCTATTGATGACTCTGTAATACAGCATTTAGCCCCTAAATAATGACTGTAATAACTGTACAAAAAAGAACTTTCTTTACAGAAAATTTTGTAATCAAGGCCTTATGGCAACAGCTGGAATTGTGATATGGAACTTATGAAATGGTAATTTTGAGAAGTAATGAAAAATAAACTGGTAGTTGGACACTACAAGTGAAAACTGAGAAATTAAACCAATTAAATTAAAAATACCCTCCTTCCAAAATAGAGGGCACAGACAAGAACAAATTTAAATGTACCAAATGAGATTTACAATTTGCCCATCCAGCTAATAAAGAGAAAGAAGAAGGGAGGAAAGATGTTGGAGATGGTTTTTCTTGTGCAGAGAAGAGAGACTACCTCAGAGCTGCTTTTTAAGTTGTTCTAAAGATGAGAAGATATGCCAATCTGTCATGTTCAAGAGAAATGAACATGGAATTTGTTAATAGTAAACCAACAGCATTCAGCAAAAACTTGCGTGGACTTCTTAAGAATGAAGTTATTTAGCTGTGTTGAACATTGTGAACCTTGCAATCAGATTCGTTATAGTAGGAGTATACTGAAGTACGATCTCCTCTTAGAAAGGCAGAGGGCGGTAGGCGTGCATACTCCAGTCTGATGGGAAATACTTCGACGCAAGATTTATTTATTGGATTTTGCCAAGCATGAGTGCTCCAAGTTTAGTGATACTGCAGCAGGAAATTAAAGGTCTGTTTGTCTTAATGCTGGGTTTAGATGGCAGCATGAAAGTTGGAATTGTGATTTCAGAGCAGGATGCAAGCAGAAATTCAGGAATTGTTGCCCACAAATGGAAGTGGAGATTTAAGTAAGTGAGGAAATGTAAGGCCTTTCCCTCTGGAATTTGAGTTACTGCTGCGTACTTGTGCTTTACTTTCTTGTGGCCCCTTCACCACCGCTGCTATGAAAACCTTCATTCTCCAGCAGGTAAAGTGATGTCCCCTGAACTCATTCTATGCTAGTGCCATATTTTCATTCACAGGACCATTGCTGCAGGATGGTGCTTAATAATTTACTCCCTTCCTCCACTTAGTTCAACAGCATCAGGAATAATTTGTAATGTTAGAAGAAAAGTGCTTCTGCTAATCTCTTCATTTGAGGCTTGGATCTTTTCTGTTAATCCCTTAATTTGAGGCTTGGGTCTATTTTTTCCTTTTTTCCCTTCTTTTTTCTTTGTATTGTGCAGGAGTAGTGCTTTGACTTTTCTGAGTGTAAATCCAAACCCACTGGAAAGGGTTTGGATTTTTCCCACTGGAAGGACTGTGAAGGAATACTTTACTTAAAGACAAGGCAACTGACTGCGAAGTGGGGAGACAGTACCTTGCCTAGGTGGTCTCCTGTTCCCTCTCTTCCTATTCTCAATTATGATACAGGACTTTACAGCTTCCCTTCTCTCCTTCCCTCGGGGCACAAGGTCCTTACAGCTTTCCCTTCCTGCCTTTTGAAGAGTATATGAACAGTTGTATGTTATGCAGTGGGCAGTGAGACTTACACAGATGTAAAAGTCCTACCCTATTTGGCTGCGCACCAGCCTCACTCCCACCTTTGTCCCCTGGTGACACGGAGTTAATTTGGAACATCTGGTGCCAACGGGTAAGGTAGCTTGGATGTCCACCTCCTTATCTCCCCAGCTCTAGTCACTGGTATCGCTGGGGCAGTGCAGCCTGGGTGTGCACTTCCCCTGTTTCTCAGTCCTTAATGTAACTGCCAACTCCAAGAAAAGAAAGAATTGAAAAATCAAACAAAACCATTACATTACTTTTTAAAATCATCTGCACTTTTCACTAGATTTTGTTTTTTTCAAGAATGACAATACCATGACATACGAGAATTAGTAGGCACTGGTTTATATTTAGAGTACTTTCTCAAACCCAGTCTGCACTGCCTACTTTTGGCCCCTTAGAGTGTGATCCGTCTCCCTCTCCAGCATTTAGCTGTGTCATATCATAGTTGAGAAGATGACATCTGCATGGATAGGTTTTGATGTGGACTTTTCCTAGTTCTTCATACTGAACTCATCTGCCTCTGTTTCTTTTCTTGTCAGTAGTACTATGTGTAATAAAACATTTACCCTTCCTCTTCGAACGTGATATGATCTGGTTTTGCATAATTTCTGTATTGCTGCTTTTAAATTTCTTTGTTGTGACACAGAAATTCTATGGCAAATTTCAGCTATTCTGGAAAGGGAAGTATTGAAACTTGGTCTTGGTATTCCACTGATCTTAACATTTAAAGTTTGCCATTTGTATGTTCTTAGTGTGGTCCTTGTTCTTCCTGATGATTTCCCATGGTATCTGTTCACAGCAATATTTGTAGACCAAGTGTGGGTCAAAGGCACGGTTCAGATGCAATGCACACTAATGGATGGTTACAGCTTGCTTTTTTTATGCGTTCCACAATGAGAACAAAAGGCAAATTTTCTTCAGCTATATTGTGCCTGTTTTCTTTCTGTTAGTTTGAGGCAGCGCAAGGGAGCAAGATGAAATTTTCTGGATAATAGGTTTTGGGGTTTTTTAATCAATGCCCTAATCCTCTTTGTATATAAAGTTTTTCTAGAAATCAACAAACCTGGTATTTTAAGAATACACGTAACTGAAATCAGTATTTTATTTTAAGGCGATTTGTTCAAAAGCAATGAACATTTTCAGTGAGTACGTCAAGTAAATACCATCACACACATCCAAGACAGGAGAAAGAATGTCTTGAGAAACTCGAAACAGAGCTGGGAAACAGTCTTGCAATTTAGAAAATTTTCTCCTTCAGCTCCTTGGTTTTTTTTCTGAATTTCACTAACTTACTACAGAGTGTCCAACAGTTCTTTTGAGATCTGTTACTCAGCAGAGGAGGATTCAAACATCTAAAGGATAAAATCTTTGGGAATTGCATACTGACAAATTCCTATGGAATTGTTAGTTTGTGTTTTATCATAGTAGACATTAGGCATGTTTTGTCATTAGGCATGTTCGGTCATTAATTTTGCTGTCTAGCAGGAATAAGTAGTATGAGAAAAGCCAGACTCTCTAAGAACCATCAAATATCTACTGTGGTTTTCCAACCAGAGACAGTGAAATATTTCTACCAAGCTGAGTAACTTATTATGGCATGACCAGCATCTTCAAGGACATATGTAATGTAAATGAAGAGAAGGAAGAGTATTTAGAAGTGAGGGATAGTGAGGTGCCCTGTACCTGCACCTGCTGTCTGTGTGCGTCCCTTCCCTTTCCTATGGGAACATTGTGCTATTTCTTTCCCCTTTTCCTCTCGTTTTTTGAACTTTTTGTTTTGTCTCTTGCCCGTCCGGTTTTAGTTCCTGAAACTAAAGAAGTGGTGAGCCACAAGTACAAGACGCCAATGGTGAGTCAACTGTGATGCCTTCTGGTAGTTTCTTTAGAGGATATATCTTTACATTTTCACGTGGCAAAAAGAATTACGTTGAGAATGCAGGATTTGCAATGCTAATACTGCAGCAAAACACCAGCTGCTCTTTTATGATAGTTTTCCTTAAGGGAAGACAACAATACTTGGTGATTGTTGTTTCTATGAAACTAGAGGAACTCTCTCAGGTAGTGCAGACAGTGTGGTCTCTTTTGTTAAGACAGCTGAAGATGGAAGGTAGCTGGTTTGGCATGAATTTTAGCACAATAAGAGCTAGTGGAACTGTTAAAATTAAGATGGTGCAGAACACAGTCCTTAATCCACAGAACAGATGAGAAGGGAGACTAGTTCCTAGGCATAAAATGATTGCTAACTGAGTTTATGGAAAAATTTCCATTTATGCAAGTGAGCAGCAAGATGCAAGAGAACAGTAAAAGTATTAATTCCTGCCGTATAGGTGAGTAGTTTAGTGTTCAGTTGTTATAACATTTTTTTGAACACCAGCAGTTGATAATGATACTTAACACTTTTACACATAATAGTTTAATGATGCAGCTTATATGCACTTAGGAGGAAGAAACAGAAGCCGATGTTTATCATCAGAGCTTAAATTTCTTCAGTTATTTTATGTCTGATGTGCAGTGTGTACATTTGATGGCATGGAAAGTCACAGTTCTTCAAGAGGAGAGAAAGAAAAATTACTTGAAGAAGCTAGGAGTATTTTAGAAACAAAATGCTTAGAATAGATGTAATTTAAGAAACAGATAGCTGAATGTTTTAATAAGAAAAGCCAGTTTAATGAGAATTAATTATGTCTTACACAAGTGTTAACTTGTACTATAATACAACAAAACACGTTGTTATGCTTATTACCTTTACAAAGATTATAAATGTCAAATTACAGGACAAGAACTTTTAAGATCACCAGACTAGCCAGTATTAGAACTAGGATATAAACTAAGTCTTACCTTCACTGAATTGTGCTGCCAGTTGCATGCTAAAACAGGATTTTCTGTTAAATAATAGCACACTTAATCAGTTAAAAGCAATAATTGTAAATCTTGCTAATGCTGTGTGAAACCCTCTGCTTTAATGTAGTGACAAAATTGCTTGGTATTATTCATGAGAGACATGCAATGTTGGGTTGTGGGTTTTTTTAATTAAAAAAAAAAAAAAAAGCTTGTATTATCCATGGATTCACTAGCATTGGTTAAAATGATGAGGATTACCAGTCCTTGTACTTTTGAGCATAAAAAGATAGTTGTGAATAAGGAAGAACTCCACCATCTCATGAGTCAAGGTACAGTATTGGATACTTTTTAGTTTGGTCTTTCAACCCCTCCCAGAAAATTTCTTGTAACTTTATACAACAGACCAAAAGCAAGTATGTAGGATGTTTTTTCTAAAGCCAGCTGGCCAACTTTCTGGATTAGCATACTTTTCTTTAAAACTGCTAGAATCATACTATCAAGCAACTCATGTTTTTATGCCAAAGGAGGTTTTTATTTATTTGTTAGAAGGCTTTTCTTCTCTATCCATCTCAGTTAGAAGGTAGTATGGGACACTTTTTTCTGATCTTGTCTGTAGCCAGAGTAGTTGTCCAAAGAAGGAAGACATGCAGCAAAATACAAAATGTGCAGTGGGTTTTGTAGAACTAAATCATCTGAATTTCATTATCTCCTTTTCTAAATTCTTGTAGGCTCACGAGATCTGCTACTCCGTGCTGTGTCTCTTCTCTTATGTGGCTGCCATCCGTGGAAAAGAGGCAGAAAACAAAAGCAAACCACCTCGACCAGTTTCCAGTTGATCACGATACTGGGAAATACCTACCCTTTGGCACATTGACATGCAGTACTCTCGTTTTTACTGCAGTTACTGGAGCTCACTTTACTGTCTTCTATGAGAACTTGATTATTTATGTATGACCCTGCAAGTCTTTCCCCTTAGAAAAACCTAAGACTTCACTGCTCAGTCTCCTTCTGAATTAATCCTTAATGGAGTTTTTATATGAGCTGTTAATCAGACAGTTTTGAGCATCAGCATCCAGCTGTGAGTGACCTACTCTGGCCATTCCTTTGGAATTCCTTTTTTCTTAAGATAACTAACAGCTTGAGTTCGGTTGGGGTTTTTTTTGTTTCTAGTGGTACTTGTTACAGATTAATCACTTTACAACTGCAGGCTTCTGCTTTCAGATTCTCCGATATGTGCACAGTGGAAGCAGTCTGGTCATGCATGTTGTTTAAATGTAGTGGTTTTATTGTTTTCCTTCTGTGTTGTTCGTTTTTACCCACCAACACGGAGTTCTTGTCACATAGTTCTTCAGGCCCTTTTGGTAGAGATGATCGATTTAGCTACCATAGTCTTAAAATATCATGTGACAGTTGAAGTTTGGTTATTAAATTGGTCCATCTGTGGAGATGACTGCTTCTCAAGTGGGAAAAGAAGTGGAGAGAGAAACTTTGAAGGCAGTATATTGGGAAACACCCTGACACCTTATGGATTGTGTGGATTTTCAAATGGGAGTTTAGGTAACATTTCTAGCTATCCCAGCAGTAGAGTTCACAGATGCATATAAGCACTACCTAAAGCAGTTAATTACAGGGATTAGAAAATGAATAAGGAAATGTAAAACTTGGAAACATTATTGGCAGAAGCACACGGCAGACCCACGTCTGGGTTTGTAACTATGCTCTACACAAGATATTTCTATAGCAATCTGCAGAACATGTTCAGAAGCCCAAAGGGTTATGCTGTCTCCAAATTTTTTAAGCTATTGCTTTTTTTCAATCTGTACCTGTATGTCAAGGAATCTTGCAAATACTGTCTTAATGTATAATGAAGCTCCTGCAGTTAAAACTATCCATCACGTTCCTTGTTTTAAGTAGGCCGAAGATGAATGTTTTTTGCATCCTGTTCTTGAATTGTACTGCACTTGTCTGGAAAGCTCTCAGGATGCTGGAAGGAGAAACTGTCTAGAGAAAATAATATTACGTGTAAAATACCTGGAAAAAATGCTGTGATGCAAACTGATGTATGTTTTGACATAAAATTCTGAGTAAATGCATCCAGAAATAACCCTGTTTTGGCTTGGTCAGGGTATCTACTGTTTTGAATGGAATACGCTAGTAATGGGTGAGGAAATTATGTAAATATTATAGTACCACATCTATTTATAGAAACTGTACAGCTGTCTGAATGTGAAAATAAAATGTCATTCAACCAGCAACTAGTTTTCATCCTCTGGTGCTTTTCTATTGATGCAACTTACTCTGCAATTAATGTAATTATATACAAAATACATCATACACATATATGAAATAATGAAAAAGACTAAGTGGAAAATCTACATTTCTTGCCACATAAATAATTGAAAGTTGTTTTGGGTTTTTTTCTTTATAACATCCATGTAATTTGTCTTTAAGAAAGTGTCTGAAAAGCATGAATAGGGAAAGCAGACACATGAAATATTGAAAAAAAAATTTTTGCACAACATAAATAGTTGAAAGTTGTTTTGGGGTTTTTTCTTCTTTATAACATCCATGTAATTTGTCTTTAAGAAAGTGTCTGAAAAGCATGAATAGGGAAAGCAGACACATGAAATATTGAAAAAAAAATTTTTGCACACATGCAAATACAAGCAACATATAAAGGATTTTTCATCCTTTCCTAATATAAAGGCAAAACTGAAAGTGGCAAACCCTGAAATTAGCCTGTTTTGTATTTATTTTCTTTCTTTTGTCTTCTGAGAGTGTAAACTTTCTTGTAGCAATAGCTGAATTTTTGGCAATTGCAGGATTCTTGATACTACTATATTACAAGTACAGTTAAGACTGAAATCACTTTGGTCTACAATAGATGTTCTATTTACTGCAATACTGGGTCCCACTTAGGTAGACAATTTTAATTTTTTAACTGTAGTTATGTTAGCAGGCCTATTAACATATTCAAGCCGTTAACTTAATTATAAGGGGAAGATTAGAGTTTAAAATAATTAAATGCACAGCATCACTTACTATGTACAGCTCTTTTTTTTCCCCTCTAAAAGCTGTATTTTTGCAAGTGTATTTTTCTGTGACTTAAAATCATAAATTACATAAACTGCGGTGTGTTCTAGACTGCTGAGAAACTTCAGTTTAGAATATGACTTTTAAAGGACCTGATAATAAACAGTCTGTCTGTCCCTTTTGACAGATTTTTTTTTTTTTTTTAAGAACAGGTGTGGCTAAATAGCAATAGCACTTGCTGTTCAGCGGCAAGGAGGAATCGGTAACAACCTCAGCAAGTGGGCTGATGCTGGGATTCTGCTCTTTAGGTAAAAGCAACTGACTTGGCTTCAAAATTGAGGAAACTTTTGAAATGTACAAAATCTTTCTTGTACGTGATGATGGTGACTTGGCAGGTGTTCTAGTAACTGTGGGAATGTAGCATATTCATCTGAGAGAAAGGCATGGCGTGCAGTGGTTCCACTACTAGATACACAGTCCTGTTCTATGGATACTAAATGCAGGCTGGATTTAAAATTGGTGTAAAAGTATAAGTCTTTTGCATGTGTGCTGTCATGTCCCACTTACTTTGATCTTTAGGTAAGAATTCCCTAGTGGCAGTAAGAACTTAGAGGCTTCTAAACGTCCCGGAACCAAATGGAAGGCTAACTGAGAATAACTGGTAATAATAAATAGTGCTAGAAGATTCTTAGAACAGAATGACTAATCCTCCCGGTTTTACCACTAGGAGGAGCCCGTGCCTTAGTTTTTAAGTATTTCAAGATGACGACTTTTTTATTTTAATACTTGTGATATTTCCAAAGATTCATATGACAAAGGTTCATGAACTTGCCTTAAAACTTAAGGTATTTGCTTATCCTGAACAAATTTCTTTTTCTGCTACAATTCCTTGTTTGTGGAAGTTGGCTTTCAAAATGACTGTTAAATGCTCTCTGCAAACACTGGGTTTGTGACTAGGCTTCCTGGCAGCCTTCAAAGTGCAACCAAGGTTACTAATTTATCTGTCTTCTGGAGCGCAGATCTTCATTGTTATATTCCCAAAAATGCCCTTGTTTTGTTTGTGAATGCAGTGTCGGTTTCTAATATGAGTAGGCCCACATTTTAGAGGTTTTAACATCAGTATCACAATGATGGTACTTACCTTTAATAAATATCACTTAGTATCTCTGAAAAAAACCTTTGAAGATGTCTGTTGAAGGAAAAGAGTTCATTACGTTAAGAAAACCAATGTAAAAATTTCCTGCACCCTAATTCCTAGCTTCAGATAATCCCTACCCTCTTACTTTGACACTTTCAGGACAGCAGAGTTTGTAAGAAAATGTTCATCTGGGTATTCAAAAGCTAAATTGCTATTAAAAATAAATCATGAAGAATTTTGATTCCAACTAAAGTTCTATCTTAGTGATCAAAGTGGATGGAAAAGTGTGGCTATCATTCTAAACCTTCTTAGGAACCTTTATGTTGCAAGATATTGAAGATATTTCTAGAATCGTGCTGCTTATGCCAGAGAAGGGCTTTTGGTTCCCACTGGGTGTATTTTTAATAAGGAAGCAGTTGCCTAGAATGGGAACAAACCAGTTGCTTGCCCCTGTGTCAGGCATAGGCTCCTGTTACC
Source organism: Cariama cristata (assembly GCF_000690535.1). Lineage (NCBI taxonomy): Eukaryota > Metazoa > Chordata > Aves > Cariamiformes > Cariamidae > Cariama > Cariama cristata. The sequence continues at coordinate 71,331 of NW_009608005.1, forward strand.
ACTGAATTCAGAACTAGACAGAAAATAGAAGCTAAGCTTCTCACAAAGAGCAATATTTACATGCCAGTTCCCCTTGATTGTCAAATGGATGAAGGTCAAAAGATGTTGCCTCTGAGGTGAGATCTTACTTCTGTGAGAAAAGTGGCTTCTGCTCAGCCCTGACTCCAGTGGTATTTAGGAACTCCAAGTCACTGCTCTTAGACGAGCCAGGCTTTGGTGAAAGACGTCTCCTAGCTCCTACAGAAGTGGGAATTAGGACCAAGAAGCAGGAGCTTCGTGCAAAGGACCCTGCCACACAAAAGGCAGTGACAAAGAGCCTCTTCCAGAAGTCGCAATTCAGCCCGAGGCATCTGCTTCTCCCAAGGGCCAGACATTTTCAAACAGCTGAGTGGTATTACTTTGCTTCTGCTAGCAGCAATGCCTTCACCTTCAGCCCTACTCTGTAACGCTCTTGTGGGATGTTCAGTGTGAGCAACAGCCATTCCCAGTGTGGCTATTTCACTTTAATAATAGAAATGTGATAATGCTTTAAATAATAGTATGTGACCCCTCTTTCCAGCACTGTATCTGAAGATTTAAAAGCTTGATGTTCGTGATAAATGAGGTTTGAGTGCAGTTGAGTACAAACCAGATTGAGACAGGACATCTTCCAGGCAGATTCTGTGCTCAGATATGATAAAAAGCAGCTTAACATTTATACCAAGGTTAGTAAAATCATACGTTGATTTTCTGTTTACATGTGCTTAGTATAATTGTAAGTTACAAGTTAATTTTCTATTTATGGGTGTACAATGTTTTGAAACTTCTGTGGCATAGTAGTTCTAGCATTGACTAATTTTGTTTTAAAGCACCAGTCCAACAAAGAATCATATATATAACAGCCAAGGGCAAGCAGTCCTGCTTCTCTTTGCAACAGTTACTATAGTGATAAACATGGTTTAGGAACCTACATAGAAATAGAAATCCCCTTCTCCCAAAATAGCTGTACATAAAAAGGAACAAACGGTGGCAGGAAAAACACCACCAAAACTCTAAACAGTTGCTTCCTTCAAGTATATGAAAACTCTAGTTCTGTATTTCCATTCCTTCCACGCTTTTTTGCCTTTTCGGTTTCTCTTATTAACTCCAGTGAGTGCCAGTCTATCCACAATGCTCTCTTCTTCCCTTTTTACCTGCCTCCCGGCTTGGATTCCTCACCATTTCCTCACGATTTCTTGGCCTACACTCTCTTCAGCCAGTCAGGCTCAGTTCTGCACCGCAGTTTCTCATCAGGTGTCTCCATCTGTTTCCCTTAGTCTTTTTTCATACCTTCTTCTCGCCTGACCATCATCATCTTCCAGCCTCTTTGACCAAACAGTTCAGACCTATGTTCTTCCCTGGTCTCCTGCTCAACCAGTCTCTGCCTCTTTCCAGCTTCCAGTCATAGTCATCTTCCTCTCTCCTGTTCTTACAAGCTCTCTCTATCTCATCTTCTTTCATCCCTCAGCCTCATTCCACTCTTACTCCCTTTGCATTTAAAGAAATTTATTTTTGGTGGAATGCTGAAGAGTGCTATAGCAGGAAGAGAAAAGATTTCCAGTCTTAGTTCTGCTGCTCTGTGTTAGCTCCCAGCAGCAGCTCTTCCCTACATTCCTTGTTAGAAATGGCTCAACTTTTTAATCTGATATTAAAAATAAATAAATTGGTCTAAACCAGAGTTTTAACTTAACAAATTGTCTGAATTGTTAAGATTTGTCAGTGTTGTAGGAAACAAAAAAAGCATAAGAGGAAATATCACGCTTTGTAAATACTGTTAGCCCCCCTTACACCAGTGAGGAAGAACAAGTCCCATTTCCAGGTAGAAATTTTTGAGGACTTTCCTATGATCAAAATCTACTATACTTGGGGTTTTTTAAGGCAACATATACACGAACTGACCTACAAAGCGGAAGAAAAGCTTGGATTTTTTTGGCCTTTTTTCCCTGGGTTTGGTACATGAAAACAAGCAGTAAGCAACAAAACTGCATTTAAGAATTATATTAGTAATTAGTCTTTTCCTGATCATACCTTCCTGGAATAGATCTGGATTACTGGGGCAATTAATAGCGTTATGAGAGATACCAAGCAAATGCAACCTTGCTGAAGGTTAAACTACATTTATCCACAATCTGGACTCATATATTTGGGTCCCACAATTTATACTTCCAAGCAAAACAATGAAAACTATGTATGATATTCTTTGTTTGTTAAATAAACCATAAAGAATATAAAATCAAGTTCAGATGATTATCCATGGTGAAGAATAAAAAGGGGCACGCTTACCACCTATTTTTTCCACCTTATATCAATGTCCATACATTTTCATATCCACTGATACTTTATATGTGTTGAATTAGTCACTTTTTTGGATTATTTGTCTTTTGTAAAGCTATGCTAATACAGAATTATGACTGAAATGTGTTCATAGCTATGACAGTTATCTGTGGTTTTAGGGCTGCTTATTGTCAACATTTCTGTCTGGCACAGAAAGCAGATGCTAGACTATTTTTTCCGTATCAGGATCGAATAAATGAAGTTGTTCTTATCTGTTTCTTTTAAACCTTCACCAGTTCAACCTGTTTTAAGATGCGTTGCTTATGCAGGCTGCTGTGGGGACCCTGCCCAAAGACAAGTAAAGGATATCTCACTGACAGCTTTTTGTTTCCCTAAAATAGAGTTCTGTGGTTGGCAAGCACTTGAAAGGTATCAGTGGGGCTATTTTTAATCTCAGCAGACTGTTCTTTTACAAAATTCCTTTGTTAGGAGACAGGAATGGCTCGTAGTTCTAAACCGGCTCCAAGGTGATATGTTAGTGACAAACCTCTCTCCTAAGCACATATAAGGATTTTATTTCAAAGAAATTCTGTGATAAAAGCAACGTAAATGACTTTTCTGATTTCCAGAAATGTCTTCTCCCTTGCTGTCATTTGAGTGGCCATTGTATGATTAAATTAAGGAAAAAACACTATCAACTAGTATTTTCTTGTCTTTTTATTCATTCTACTCAATTGTAGATCTCCCTTGGAATAGCTAGCACAATAATCCTTTCTTAGAAGGAATGAAACCTGCAGGTGGGATGTGCTGAAGCTATCTTAAATATCTGTCTTGCCCTGCACTGAAAAGCTTTGTTACAATAATATATGGGAACCTCTTGACCTCTCACTGTAATTTTCAACAAGTAGAATTTAATTTTTATATAGAATTTTATATAATAAGCTTAGACAAATTTGAAAAAGTCAATAAAGAGAACTGTTCCCTTTTATAGAGGGAAGATAAACACATGATGAGTAAGGCACTTTATACCATTTAAAACATTCTGTTGGAACAATTTGAGCTCAATCCGTTTAATTTGCCTTTCACCCCACTGTATCACTTAAATATGGTACCTGAAGCAGCAAAGCAGGGGCACAGATCGTCAGCTTGTGCTAAAATCAGGTCATGCACGCATTGACTGAAGTGATCATCTAAACTGAAACAATCCATCAAGGACAACGGCTAGAGTTTACAAGCCACTAAGGAAAGCGAGATGTTTGTAAACATGTCACTGAATGCAAGAAGTTTTCTTTGTGTTACTTCGATTTCTACCTAACATTAGAACAATTTTCCAAGCAATGATTTATTAGCAAACATGTGAAAGTTTAGGACTTCTTCATTTTGTGATATTTGTACCAGCATAACTATGCTAGCGCACCTTCAGTTACAACAATGAGTATTGATTGGTGTAGTTAATCCTAACTTGGATATTTGAATAAAATGCATCAGTACCTCATCTGCAACAACATACTCGCACTGATGGAAACGTAGCTTCTTGTTACACAGGTTACCCTTCCTTTGTCACACGAGGATCCACCTGCATCGAGCATATCGTGAAAATGTATTTAGTAGTTGGCACCCTTCCTACAAGAACAGCTCTAGTACTAGAGCGTATACCTGGGTCTACAGTGGCTCGGGGGTGAAATGCTACATGCATTTTTATTAACCAATCTAATATAATGCTAAACGTTAGTCTAAGCTAACGCTAATTCTAATGCCCAGAAAAGAAACAATGAACACGTTTATTCTGCAGCCGTTACCATAGATATGCCGGCTAGTTTTAAACTAATAGTCATGTGTTTGTGATAGCAGGATACAAGATAGGTAGCAACCCGAGACACTCCACCAAGTGCAGTCGCTGTCGTGACTTCCATCTGGACATAGCTGTAATTCCCTTCTTTAGCTCCAACTTACCCACTTCTCATTTATTAATTGTCTCCGTAGGGGCCCATCAGTTAATTCATACACAGCCTTTGACAGCTTCCGTATAAGCCCGCCGAGTTAAAACCAGCAGAGGGGCAGGGTAACACCCAGCAGGCCTCCCCTGGCCCTGTGCGCACACCGCAGTGCGGGGCGGCTCCCTCCAGGCCCCGCAGGCCCGGCCGGTAACCCCCCACACCGAGAGCTGAC
>NW_009608006.1:0-54167 GCF_000690535.1 Cariama cristata
AGACAAGTAGAGAACTGGCGTGAGTTGTGACCGTGAAGAGCTGCCCTTCGTGTGCTTTTTTTCCCCAGTGTTTTCTGTCGTGTGGGGCGACTTTGATACCCTAAATTGAACAGAGTTTCCCTAGAAGCTCTTCTTCTGATTTAGGGCATTCCCTTTAGCTGCTTATTTCTGCCTTGCCAGCTGTGCTAACACACCTATACGTAGGGTCCTGCTGTGAGCTGCAAGCGCTGAAGTCGTTCTTTGACTTAGGAGTTGCACAGCTGACTCTCCTGCAGGAATGTGAATGAATGGGGGAAAGTAGGACAGAAACTCTTTTTCTTTTTTTTTCTTTTCTCCTTGAGCTAATTTTTCAGTCAAGCCTCTATTACCAACCTCTAGCCACTGTGTATACTAGCTTCTGCGAGAGCAGTATCAAAAACTGTCAGCAATGAAATTGAAAACTTAATTTAGAGTTTTAATTGTGTTGTTTGCATATTGCTGTGGCACCTGTTGCCTAGTTATACTCTTTCTATATGTTGTATAAAATATAAAATCACTAATGTGAAGTATACGTGAACTTCTTTTACACAGGATCTTCTTTTTCCTTTCCTTTTGTTTCTCTTTTTTTCAGATTCTCGGGAAGTCAGATCTTTTTAATACAAGCTTCCAACTTTAGCTATATCAGAATCAACCATGCAGTCATCTTCTGAGCTTCAAAACTTCAGCATTTCAGGGTTCCATAATTATCACATGGGGTGTATTTGCTGCTTCTTCAAAGGAAGTCAGAATCAACCATGCAGTCATTTTCTGAGCTTCAAAACTTCAACATTTCAGGGTTCCATAATTATCACGTGGGGTGTATTTGCTGCTTCTTCAAAGGAACTTGAGCTGTAATGTTGCCTTGAAGTCATGGACAACCGGAGGCCTGTAATGCATGATGTATTTTCATAGCGTGGCTACTCTGGTCACAAAATGAAGTGTTGCTGAAAGTAGCTGACCCATGCCTTGTGAGGCATTCCAGCCTATTATTTTACCCTAGTGCTAGTGTAACCTCATGACTAGTCAATTTAGAGAGCTAAACCAGAAGAAAATGAACCTTTTTGAGTTTTGTAGTCACTAATGTGAATACTGGAACAGGTTGTGATGAAGGAAGATGAAGTTGCATGAAGTGGCAGACTTGTGTGGCAGGGCATGAGACCATGATTGCCTTTCTTGGTGGTCTCTGTTCATTTGTTTGATGTTACAGTTGGTCAGAGCTGTGTTCTCACTTGAGGTAAAGGATTACAGGGAGTTGTAACAATGAGAAATTTATCTGAAGAAACGCTATGTCTTTTTATCTATTTTCTGGATCAGGTGGAAACGATGGACGATGACTTTGTGGCTTCCTCCACACCCCCGTTTCTCACTGAAAGCTTGGAGATGGCAATGGAAGTGGAGAATGAGAACTCAAAGCCGCCTTGTTTTTCCTGTGCTTTTGACAACCAAAATGGAGGGAGAGGCTTCTCTACAGAGTCTTATTTAGCAAGTGGGTCTCTTAAGAGGTACGGGGGTTTTTTGAGTTACAAATATAATACCCGTCTAAGATGTTCTTTCCACTGGTGTTTGGTGCCTCTGAATGCTGACAGCGTTTCCAAATTAGTTTGTTCTTCAGTTCTTAATGATCCTGAGATCAACTTGATGGTATACCAGAGTGGAAAGGGCAACTGTGTTGATACACTGCTTTGAACAGCGTTCTAGGTCCAGTTCCTAGCTTTGTGAACTTACTTTAGGACACTTCAAACCTGGCCTGTTGGGTGACAGCATCCGAGACCCCTTAAATTTCTGAAGAGGCTGCAGCACTGCTTTTTCCAGTCAACACTCTATTCAGTGCTGGCCCTTTCTCTCTTTTCGATGTGAAAAACAAACCTGCTGTGCCCAGCTTCCCCAGGCCACTGAGCCTGTCCTTTGTAGCTTTAAGACCATCTTTCTCAAAGCTCTACCTTTGCATGCATTCTGGATTTAAGGTTCAGTGGTCACATGCATAACAAGTAAGTATTTTCTGTGAGAATCTAAAATGTGACTTTGATTTAGTTAATATCTTTACTATCTATGATCCAACTTAATTTTCTGTGCCATTTGCTGATCCTGTGGAGGTTTGTTGTTTTTCCTACACAAGTATAATCTTTCTGTCTGTCCTCCTGCCAAGCCTCATATTTTGTGTTGTTACTTTGGGATTTTTTTAAGCTTCATTTCCACAGCCTTTTCTGTAAAGCCTTAAAGGGGATTCTACTGCACCTCCCCCATTCCCTACCTTATTTATAGTTTGTTGTTTTGTTTTTTTTCTTTTTTTTTGTTGGATCAGAGCACATTAATTCAAATTGATGTCAAGTAGAGGATTGAGAGAGCCCATGTCTGTGTGAATGTATCAGTAGTGGATTCCACACTGACAAAGAAGCATTTCATGACAGAAACAATTTCATGTGAAAACTCACTCAGGAGCTTGTATGTAGGCAAGTTTCCCAAATCACTACAGTCACGATAATACTCTTCTCCTGTATTTTATTCACGTTGTCTACTTGGATTGTAAATTCTTGGAAGAACCTGCATGTGAGGGACTCCTCTGTCTTTATTATCTGCAACAGGAGTAACTGGATTTAATTGCTAAAGGCTTCAAAACAGACCAATGTTTAGGTGGTTACCAAGTGAACTACAGGCGTTATGGGAGACTGAGCCGGTTATTCAGCAGATGGCTCTTTTTGCCTCTGAGAACTGAATTGGTAATAGTGCATAGTTCAAGAAGAATATGAATTTGGTGTGTACTATAATGAAAACCAAGTGCTTGCCCAGTACATTTTTTTTTATTTTTTAAAATAGAAATATTTCTTGCATATTAGTGAATTCAGCTTCATCTACACTGAAGTATTTTATGAAAAGCAGTAGGAAAGTTCTGAAATAATTTGCTTTGACATTGTTGTTGTTATACCACTTGCTGTGATTTTTTTTTTTCTGAAAGCACATTAATGAAATATTTTTATATTTGCCCAAGAAGTAATGTTCTAACAATCTATACAGATGTCTGATTTTCTTCACTTTGAGTAAAATGGTAATTCTGATTTTACTCGTTTTTTCTTTAGCCAGAGCAAAGGGTAGTCATGGCCTAGTGTTAAAGTTATATATGGTTATAATTATAATAATGAAGTTGCATTTTGTGACCCTCATCAGTTCACCTGCCTAAAAGTGTGCTTTTTATCAATGTGCTTTTGTCAATGTGTTCTATATAAATATTATTAACTGTATATAAAGGATGTATGTTCTAGCATTAGTTATTAGGCATGCAGTGTACATTGAGACAGATTCCAAACATACACTTACAGCCAAATGTGTTATCTAACGTGGCAGCCTCTTCTGTTAAGGACAGTCTGTGTGTTATGGCTCAGCCACTTTGTAAGGATGAAGATGCTTCAGGGTGGTAGCTTGTTAATTTTTATTTGTTTCTAAAATATACTGTGTCCTGTGACTATATCATGTTTTTGTGCTCTGGAAGCTAGCAGTTATCATATTTTATGTACTGTATATCATATTGCTATAAAAGGTATGACAGTCTGTCTTTTTGAGAGCACTGTTACTCCTTCCTATCTATAGTATACATGTTGCTGATATATTGATAAAATATCAGTGGTACATAAGCCAGCTGTAGGTATTGTATTCTATAAACTTATTACTGGGGAATGTATGAATATTGTTGGTTCTATTTTACAGGGTTTTGCTGAGACTAGATCCTTCTCCAAATGACTACGAAGATGATGTAGTGGAAATGTTTGGCTTTCAGTGGGTTACTGAAATGGCACTGGTTGAGTCCTGTGGACTTCTCTTTGGATTACTTAGGTATGATAATGTTAGTGTATTTTATAATTAATCCAATTCTGTAATTATACCCACCTTAAGGATGTAACAAACTTTTCAAGTTTTTGATAGTAAAATCATAAAAGACTGTGGGCTATGCAATGCATCCAAAAAGGTTATGCTGTGCGTCGAACACTCTGGTAAGTGATGGATAAGACACAGACGGAATTATGGGAGGAAGTAACTTTTGTGTCACAGATTTTTTAATATTATGTGACTGAATAAGAAATTTCTAAGCAATGTCGTGCATATCTTGGCAATCACCAGATAAAAATTGATAAGTATAGTTATTACGACAGTGTTGTGATTAATTTAGAAGGCTCTAGCTTCAGCATATATGAATAAACTATGTAAGATTTCCTGGAATGAGATTGTGCTACCTATATAATTGAAGTTGTCTTTTTGAAGATTTTTAAGTCCTTTTTTGTGCATAAAGAAAAGTGGAGGTTAAAAATCAAATACTGTAAATGCTGGATGCAGCACTTTCTTCAATTGTTTGGATTAGGATAGCTTCAGCAATCTCTTCAGATACAGTTACTCAGTGTTTGACTAATTCAATGTAGATGTTTAATCTGGTCAATGCAAATACACAGATCACCGATAATCCTCTTTGCTACTGATAATCCTCAGCATGTACAGCACATACAGAGAGTGGATGGGAGAGGAGCTTTTGTATTATTCCTCAAATATGTGTGATATATTCCATCGTTCCTTTGATTGTAGTGGATTCTTCCATCCCTTTAGGGTATGACCAAGGGCATGACATGAAACATCATTAATAAGGTCTGGCTTACTGAAACACGATGGTATAGATGGCAGGCAGCATATTAAAACCAGTATTATTTAGCTTTGCTTGTTTGATGCAAGCTTTGACTTCACTGTGATTTAAAAAAAAAAAAATAAAAAAAATCTGATAAAGAAAGAGTTAGGAGGATAACTTAGTTAAAAGAAATACTGTATCCCTTTCAGCATTTAGTCTCATCTGTTTATTAACATAAAATCACTGGGCAGTGAGACAACGATGTAGCTGCTCTGTTGAATTAAATTGATGTTTTTCTGTAATATAAACTGCTCTGTAATTGTAATAGAGATGAACATAAGGCATAATACATTTTATTGTGGCTTTTAAGTTATTTAAGCTATGCATGTTTTAAAACCTACTGAACTGGTAGGAATAATGGATTTCAGCTAACTCTTGGCTAGGAGAGTTGGGTTGCTAAGCTGTCTTTTGGTGTGACAAGTCCCTCTGCAAAGATATTCTCTCTTTCAGTTCATTTGTTCAGTCATAAAATGGAACACTTTCATTTATACACCAGTTGACAACTGAAAGTAGGAAAGCTCCTTTTTCTGTTGTGGAAATCATATGCGTAAAGTACAAGTTACAATGATTCTTGAGGACAAGGTGGTTGTAAATAGTTCAATTTATGAAGTACAGATAATATCTATGTTTAAATACATGCTTACAGAAACCTAGTCTTTTTTAATGTGTCTGTAAATATTAAGGATTGTTATTTAGTATTTCTAAATACTGTAATAAATAATAGTGTTATACAGCAGAACTGCAAGTTAAAAACATTAATTGCATAGTGAAAAGAATTCTTACTTGTGTTTTTTTTATGTGATTGAAGATGTGTGAGTCAAAGTGAGTAAGAGCTATGTAGCCATTTAAGTGGGTATATTAAGACAATGTATCTTTGATTAATAAGCAGACGTACCAGTTTAACTGTCAGAATATTTATTTGCAAATGAAGTGATTTAATGATTAACTACCATGAGGATCAATCTTTGAGGTACAAACGCAAATTGAAATTAAAGTGACTTATTTAACTGATGATATCTTTGTTACGCTTCTCATGCCCAGTTTGTGCTTTTATTTTATCAGCCCACTGTAACCTGTCTTTTGTCAATTCAGTGGAGCTTTTTTTTTTTATCTTTTTTCCCCTGTGTGGCTCCTTTCTCACGCACTCTCTCTCTCTAACCTTCAACCTCAACAGCCCTCTTTCATAAAGTCCTCCTGCTTTAGACTTTCTTCCTTTCTATATGGTTGAAATACGTGAAAAATTCATACAGAAATTCAGCTTTGGTTTCAAAACAAAACAAAAAAGCCTCAAAACCCACCTAAATGGTTGAAGGTAATGTTTGGTAGCTGACGTGACTTTGTCCAAGGAAGGAAGAGCTAAGGGAGACAATTCTAATGTATGCCTGCCCTTTAATATGCAGGTTACAACCTGGGGTTTTGGATCCTTGTGGGCACTTCCTAGTTTTCAAATTTTTTTTTGTAAGAACATTTGGTCTGAGTTGGATCCAAGTATCCTGTTTTTGAATCCTTCCATCGTTGCTACCTTGACTGTGTAAGAAATGAGGCAGAGAGCTCCTTCCTCAATTCATGCAGCATTTTCTTTCAAAAGCTTGTTTTACACAGTTGCGCTTTTCATGTATTCAGTTTAGCACTGCGTTATTTCTGTGGAGCCTATGCTTGAAGACCTCTTGAAAATAACAGTTGTTGCAGAATATGGCTGACCACTTACCTATGTTACAACTGTTTTTAATTCACATTTGCCATGGCAGTTAGCAACTTCTTTAAAAATGCTCTCTCCCCTCCAAAACTGAACTGAGTTTTAACTTTTCTAGAGGCACTTTCTCCTTTTACTCTATTTGTTGCTGCTTATCTTTTGTGCTGAAGAAAGGCTGCTGACACAATTTACTAGTGCTCATTCACAAATGAATTTAGTGTACACTGAGTATACACCAGGAGGGCTAACTTTCAGGTTTAGTCTGTGTTCAAATATGAAGTTGTGTTACTCTTATGGAAAGATCCCTTGCAGGGAATGGCTTTCAGGGTTTTTGTGGGTCTGGTTGGTTTTTTTTTTCTCCTCTGATACTTAGCTAATCTTGTATTTGTTGTTACTGTGTTCAATGTTTTAAAAACAAGCAAAAATTCTATCCCTTGTCATTCTTTCACACTTAGACCTGTCTGTTCCCTTCCTCTACTACTCCTTCCTAAGTTACATTTCTGTAAACTTTTTCAGAAATACAAAGAAAGAAACACCTCTCACCTCTCTCTGTGCTATTTATACCTTACTAAAATGTAGTTAAACAACTTTTACCTATGTAAATACCATAAAACTTTGTATTCCTTTAATTAGGCAACAGATACACAGACTGGAAAACCTAGTACAAATGAGTTCATCTGATTTTGGTAAGTTTAACACTTAATTTGACATTGGGGTACATATCTGACTACCTTTTCATTATAGAAGTGTATTATCACAGATCACACTTGTGCTTTAACTCTTGACCAAGGGCCCATGGAGCATGCCGCAGAACAACATAAACCTGCAGTAAGGGTGCAAATGCAGGCAACCAAGTGATGTACGGTAGTGTGAAAAATAGATAGTGGAAATGTTGTGAGTCAGTTTTGGAGCCAGATCTGCCTGTATAGTAAGCGCACAGGACAATCCTGACTTTAGTGGGGAATTTCACATTAATTTGACTTGAGCTAAGATGTCATCCCTAAGGTAGAATTTGGCAAAACTACTAACTCATTTAATTAAAAATGGAAAGCTGCATCAAAACTCCCAATAACTGTTTTAGTTACAAAGGTAATGGGCTGGGACTTTTTTTGGTGTTCTCTTGGCTTACATTTAAACAAGTTAGTTATATTTGCTTAGTTTGGAGTTATTTACAAACTTAATTTATCTTTGCAGCAGGATCGATAAAATGGGATCACTACAAAACGCTTTGTTTCAATTAAATACTAAGGCATGAGAGGCAGTATGTTTCTGAAGGATTATTGCAGCCTTGGGCTTATTGTAAGTTTGAAGGCTGAATTACTTAGCAAGTTGAGAAGTTCAGTAATTACTCAGAAATAAACTGTCTGTAGTATCTTCTCATTACAGATAAATTGCTAGTGTTCTAAAAGTACGAGTGAGTATTTTTACACATTAATATTATTTTGGTTTGATATTGTCATGCTCTGCCATTTAAATCATTAGTATGAATTTATCATCAAGCTTCTTGCATGTGCTTTTGTGGATTGTATCTTAAAAGTCCAATTTTGCTGACATTTAATACATAAGTGGAAACAGCCTTTTTTAAAAAATAAATTATTTAAAATATTTAAGTTTTTAAATTTAAATTACATTTGAACTTTCATATGGGAGCTGGACACCAAGAAACTGTTCTGTAGTTATTTTTCCCCTTAAATGGAAGCATCTGCTTGGTTCTCTTCTCTGTATCCTTTTCTTCCTTTTGTCAACTAAGCTAGTAAAATAAATAACTGTTGAATTTTATGCTTTGCACCAGGCCTTGTTTATGACTTAGAGCAAGTCACTGATACATCTGTGACTCGGTTCCCCCTTTATACAAGCAGGCTAGCAGTAGAGGGGTGTCGTGAGGATTAAAATACTTAAAATGATCAGGCAGTGTGATGTTAGGTATTTTTGATGTCTTAGATAAATGCGCTATCACCACTGTTGAAAACCCCAGTTCAGAATTCTGGCTCAGTAAATCTTTGTTGTGTGTATATGTTTATACAGATATCAATATCGTACATTTAATGTAATTTCCTATCAGTCTTAATGAGTTTTGGAGACTTGGTACTGAGAACTGTGTAATGTGGAAGCCATGTAAAATCTTTTGTTATGCTCTGTGTTATTTTGTCTTTTTTTGAAAATGCCTGATCTATTCTTAACACTCTACTGTTCCTGTTTTGTTCTACTTATTTCATTGCTCAATGATTTATTACAGTATGCAAAAGATTTTGTAGTGAAATACTGTAATATAAAATTTTGCTTAAACAGAACTTCTGAGAACACGAGGATAAAATATTTGTTATTGCTACAAAGCAGCAGTAATATCTATAAATAATTCCTTTAGAACAGAGTGATTTGAGCCTCTAAACTTATGGCTCATTACGGTGGCAGTTCCTATGTGGTGGGGTTAGGCTGTACGCTGGAGTATTATGGTACTGGTACCAGTTGATTTACTTCACTCAGTGAGTGTTGCTGCTCAAAACATGTTGAGATAGGCTTGTATGCACTAAACTTTATTTATAGGGTCTGTAACAAGTAGTATATATGAACTTCAAGGTTACCTGGAGGGGATAGGGGGGAAACAAAGGGGGAGAGAGGGCAAGAAAAGGAAAGGGAAAAGTCCCCAGTGGCCAGCTGGGGAGAGGAGCAAAGGCGATGTCCGTTCCCTCTGCATGCAGTCAGTGCAGGAGGTGACAAAGAGCTTTTGCCAGGCATCTCCTCTAATGTGCTACACTTTCGTTGGGGCCCGCTCAAACTCCTCGTTTGCTGTTGCCACTTGTGATGCTGTTAACAATGATTGAGACATGCTTAATCAGGTACGAGTGTTGCAGGCTGACTGGTTGCTAAGCTTTTGTGTATATATATTATTGGGCAGTAGTTATTGGTTATTTAAATGGCTGTATCTGCTTTGTTATGCACTATGTTTCATCTTTCTCTAATGTAAGCTGAAAGCTACAAGGCAAGGTGTGGGAATAAATAAGGAGCGATTCTCACACCAGTTGCAATAGCTACCAGTGAATCTCTACTGTATCGATGGTGTTTGAGCTTGCAGGTGCAAGGTAAGGAGGGTAACACCACGAGAACAACAGCTTCAGAGGGCAAAGGAAAGGAGACACATAGCTGCAATAACTGGCTGAAAGGATACAGAGCTGCAAGTGAAAGGCAGGCTACAGGATTGTGAATGGATGGCTCTTAGCATTATGCATCTTAAGGCACTGTGCAACAGTGTGATGCTTCCTAGGAAGAGAAGTTAGAAAGCATATTTCCAAATAAGTCCACCTGCTTAAGTCCCCCAAGAGAAAAGGATGCTGAGAAATTGTTTCACAGGTGTCTTCTGAAGGTGTCTTGGAAGCAGACAGGGAGCAAGGCAGTAGGGCTGAATGATTTCTTCTATCCCTGATTGCTTGCCTCTACCACCTTTCCTGAGGATGTGTTTTTTTCCCTCTGTATTTGGATATGCACCTGAGATGACAAGATAAAGAATGGATCCCTCTGGCAAGATGACATTTAAAAGTGGGTGTTTGCCACCAGCCATCTCCCAAGTTGTCCTCAGAAAAGAGGGTGGCTTTCCAGTGGTCTGGCGTAATTAATGTGGAGAATGCATATGTTACATGAGTCACAGTGTGGGCACATCTGCTTTAAGCTATTGATCTCTTTTACTTCAGGTCAAGCTGCAAACTTGCACTCTGAAGCAGAGAGCATCAGACAGCAATGTGTTGAGTTTTTGCGTTATGTGAAAGTTTTCATCTTCAGGTGAGGTTCGCACCCAATTTATTAACTTCTGTACTCTGCTTTGTGTAGCTGCTTCTTACCCATTTTCTGATTGTGTGCCTGTGTATGTGTGTTCAGGTATCTGGAACCCCCTAAAGTGGAAAATGAGGAAATGCTCCATCCATATGAAGAACTAGAAGTGCAGTTACCATCAATGCTGGTGGAAGAGCTTCATGCTTTGACCATGCACATTGGCCACCTTTGTGAACTCCCTAGCAGTGTCTTGGCAGCATTTACTATTCAACATCAGGCAAAGGTTGATATCTTTTATAATTTTAACCTTTCTTTTTTTTTTTTTGGTATAATAGTACATATTCAACTTGATAAATTTTGGCTGAATAATGAATAATCTTCTTTCAGGCTGAAATTAAAATTATACTTTATATTGTTGGGTTTTTTCCTTTTATTAACTACGTGCCATCCCATACTTGGCAAACACATCTAATGAGCTCTAGATTTTCTGTTGTTATTTTTATTTATTTACTTTTATAGCTTTTAGAATTCTTCCTATATTATACAAATGATAATACCATTTACAGGTAGATAAGTAGGCTTGAATTAGCGTAGCACGTTAAAAAAAATCCTCGCATTTTGTCCTTACTAATGGCTAACTTTTCTGAGCTTTCCAGTAGGAGAGGCACTTTTTAAAAAATACATTCTGAAATCTGACTCAAAATAGGAAAAGATCATGCATATAAAGAAGAGAAGTACAGACATGGAAGTAGGCACTGCAACATTAAACACTAGTGAAGTATACACCATTAAGATTTGTGCACAGATAAAGTAACTAATGCTTTCAAATCTTTTAGAAGGAAAAAGAGAATTTCAGTCTTAGGTTGTATAAGCTAGTATCTGGAGAAGAATGATCTACTGAGAGGCAGTATTTTGAATCTTGCTGTTTGTTTAGTTTGTCAGTAGGGCCACCATTGAGCTGGTGAAAGAAACAGTAATTTCAAGTAAACTTTAAGGAAGAGAATATTGACATTTTGGAATTGCTTTAAGAGCACACTTTACCGTAGCAGGTTGTATGCTACCTGATACTTTTCTAGAAAGGAAAGCATAACTAAGGGTGTTATAATCTGTCAAGCTTGATT
This sequence comes from Cariama cristata, assembly GCF_000690535.1. NCBI lineage: Eukaryota > Metazoa > Chordata > Aves > Cariamiformes > Cariamidae > Cariama > Cariama cristata. Next base: position 11,261 of record NW_009608006.1, read on the forward strand.
CCAGACATTGCGTTTAAATTGTAGTTAAGATCAGCTTAAAGACTTCATGAACATCCTCTACAGACAGAATTAGTTGTCAGGAAGATTTTTTGTTTGCGCTCTTTTTTTTTTTTTTCCTCTTTAACTGAATGGCATGTGTGTATATTACAGTGTATTTGATCATAGATATCCATAATGTTCGCTGCAGGCAAAATGTATGCTCACCTTCACGTGTCTTAGTACAGTATCCAGAATTTACTAAAGAAATGTTAAAAATAAATAAATGTGTGTATTTCTAATCACAGGTCTTTCCACCATCATGGCATTTACTACATCTCCACTTGGATATGAATTGGCTAATACTGGAACTTCTTCATGTACTAGGTGAAAAAATGATGAGTAAGTATGCAGGTTTTTTCCTTGAACTTATTCTTGTATGTATAACTTACCTAGATTTCTCATCTTAATTTCTCCAGAATCATTTACTACTTTTGGTAGTTTTTAAGCATAGCTATATTTAATGGAGTAAACTCAAATATGGTGAAGGCAGGTTCTTTGTGAATCTTCATGTAGCTCCAATAATAGTATTAGGAATTTGTTCTATCCAAACTTGACCAAGATTAAGAAGTTTGTTCTCAACTAATGCTTACAACATATTGAATGTTTAATAACAGTACGCTTTTTGACATTGCAAGTAAAAATGCGTTTGCAGAGATCCAGAATGCATAACAGTGAACAGCAATTTGATGAAAAAAAATGTAGGAAAAGTGGCCAAGGATAGACCAGAACAAAGAATATCAGAGAATTTATTTTGTTAACCATATGCGACACGAAGAAAATACTGGGCAAAAGAAGAAGCCTCAGTGAGAGGAGCTTGTAAAAGTACAGCAAGAAAAGGGCGAGACAATAGCTGTTCTTTGGTTTTGTTTTTTTTTTAAAAAAAAAAAAGGCTTTAAAAGGGCAAAAATTAGATTGATAAGAGTAAGCTATTCATAGAAGCTAGTTAAAAAAGGTCATGGAATGCAATTGAAGAGCCCAACTTCAAAGTAGTTCAGTTTATTTTAACAATTCTTCTGCAGTACAGAGAAGAACTCTATTTGCTTTGTGAGAATTATATCTATTGTTTGTGTCCATGCTAGCAAAATAAATCACAAGAATGTATTTTGTTCTGTAATCATTGTGTCACTACAACCAAACCTACACTTCCCCCTCCCCTTATTATAAATTATCAATGTAAGTTCCATATAGGAATTACAACAGTTGGAGTAACATTGAGATCTAGAAGGAATGCGCTGCATGTTTAGCCCAGCTAACTGAGACTGAATCTGAACTCTTGGATTAGCCTTCACCTGCTCCCGAGTGCTGTCACAACACAGCCTTGCTTGGATTAATGCATCTTCACTTTTCTGCGTGTCCATGTTACTGGCTAATGTGTGGATTGGCTGTTTGTTCTATAATTCTAAGCTGCTTTTATGATCTCTTGTGGGATAACCTGCTTTCCTTTTTTGTGGCCTTTTGAAGAAAGGATGCGAAGACTGTTGGAGGCAACTTATTGTCCAGAATTCTATATTTACTTTCTAGATAAAGTTCTGAGTAATAATGCAGTAATCCATTTTCATAAGAGAAGGCTCGTGCTGTTTAACAACAAAACTTACTAGTCAAGACAGTAGTATCTACATATATTATCATGTCTTATATTCTGATGTGCCTTGTAGAATTTCTTAGGTTCACATCTTGTTCTGCAAAATATGCTGAGTAGAAAATTCACACTGCTGAGACCAATGGCAGGATGGTGGGTTCAGGGCTTCACCCTACGTTTCCAAGAATAAAATACAGACTTGTTCTACATATCTTGTGTTCCACTGATGTCAAGGGACTTGTACTGTTGAAAAGCTTGTGGGATAAGATCTTACAGCCTCTTAACTTTACCATTTTATCTGTGTTAATGTCTACAAATGCTCAGGTTGGAATATGATCATGCCAGCTTTTTGCATCAACACATCCAAAGGAAAGTGTTAGACCTCTCCAGAATTGTTTGTCATCAACTTGCATATCTGCAAAACATGTCATGATTTCAGAACATGCGCACTGGCATGTGACAAAGAGGAACTCGCAGATAAATAAATCTTTATTCCACTGCAAAAACTGTGCCAATAAAAGGCTGTAAAGTACCAGACTATTTTACTCTCAACCAGAATAATACCAGACTTCAGTGTAATAATGGAGTAGCTTGAACTTAGAATGGATAAACTTTCCCAAAGGAGTTAGTAAATTAAAATTACATACAGCTCAACAAACCAATTCTAAAATACGTAGGAGAGAAAAAAAAAAAAATCCTGTCTGTCTTGTATTCCTACAGCCAAACCCAGGACTAAATACACCTAATTTTCTTTTGTGTTTTAGGACAAGTTGTATATGCTAACCGTTTCGTAAATCTAACCGGAGAGAATTTAACCAGTATCAGTTTATTTGAAACACACTGTGGAAATCTCATATCTGATTTAATAAGCTTGTCCATCAACAAGTATATAAAGGTAACTTTTTTTCTTTATATAGGACATGGGCAGTTAGATGCTTATACTGGGAACCGTATGAATTAGATACTGCACCAACACATAGATGACTTCTTACTGCTAAGTTTTAAATGTTATGTATGGCTTTCTATCTCCATGTTTTAAAGAGTGTTATTTGTTAGGAGCTCAAATTGTGTTATATTTATTCATGACCATCTGGCAGTTGAGTGAGAGAGTAATACTGAAATGCACTGTGTACAGAGCAGAAGTGAGTGCCACATTTCCTAAGTTCAGTGTTCCAGGTTTAATGCCAAACATGGCACAGTCTAAAAGGTTTAGAGCTATAGATGAAAAAAAAAATCTTTTCAGTCTCTCAACAGGAACAAAAAGAGAATGACTGTAATCCTGGCAGTAAGCTAACTGGACACTTACAGAATGTCGTATTACAGTTTATCGTTGCACTGCTCCTATTTCCACAACCTCATCTTTCTGTTACAATGCTTTTATGTTTGTCAAGGGAAAACTTGTCCTTCTCCTTTTCTTTTTCTTTCCTTCTATAGCTGCAGTGGTTTTTTTTCTTACCTGTTTTGAGCACTCCAAAGCTGGAAAGTCATAATGGCTCCATATAGCAGCTAGTAAAGGAACTGCATAATCTTCTTTGACTGTGTCATTGTGAAATCTGCTTTAGATGGACATGTGTGATCCATGAGTGCAGGACTGAACTCTGAGAATAAGTAGCGGTGACCACTGTATAATTTGTTTTCCTAGTACAAAGACGTGAAAAATGGAGTCCCTCTTCTTTCATATTACTGTTTGGGGCGGTAGGAATGGCTCTACTAGCATTTGATAACTGTTCTTTTAAACTATCTTTCTGTAGAGAACTCTTAGTTTTTGAAATCAGTTTTGATGTATTAAATTATCAGATAATCCTGCAACCTCCTTCTCCATCAAAAGGCAAATAGACGAGAGTAATTTTTTTTTTAAAGGAAGATTCAAATATTATCTGTTGACCATTGTGCTTGATGGTAGACTTTGAAATGTCAGATGTTAAAATGACAGATTCATCCTACTTCCACAGAGCCACATTACAAAGAGAAGATTGTTTTGCCACTGCTTTTTCTTCAGCTCTCCTGAGGCTTGGGCTGCTCAGCTTGAACTAGTTCTGTTTGAGATTCATTTCTGAAGTGGAGCTTGCACTTGAGCTGGAAAACGTCTCTTCAGCTAGTGCCTCCTCTAGTATGCATTCATTGCTATAATTCAGTAACAGAAGTAACATCCCTCAAAATTGTTGAAAACACAACTGATACCCATAATAGATGGCACTGTCAGCTCATCACTAAAACTTGTCATTAAGCTTTTGGCTGAGAATATTCAGAAGTGCAGCTCTTAACACTTGTGGGTATCCTTGGAAGGAGGGACATAAACTCCAGTCCTCCAGACTCATATTTTCAGGTCTGTTTCTTGAGCAGCACTGGTATCAAGACGCTTGACTCAGATCAGGTACTGAGCCCATTGTGCTCTGGGATACATTTGGCAGAGAAATAGATATCCTTGGATACCTTCTTTCTATTTTCAGCAGCCACATCTCTGGCACCAGAGCTCTACTGTCCCAACCGCACCACAATTTGAGGTTATAACCATTCTTACCAAGATACTGAACTCGGGATGTTGCAAGAGGAAATCCAGACTATCTCTGAAGAAAACAATGTCTCAGTTATCCTTAGTCTTAACAATATCTGTATGGTATCTTGCTTTGATACTACTAGCCAAACTCTGTCCTGGACAGATACTGCACATCTCCTGCAGAAGAGATCCTGCTATCTTGTAGAAGAGCACAGTAGTAGATGCAAGTAGTAGATGAAGAAACCTAGTTGCTGCAACAACTGGTACTCCATGTAAAAGTCCCAAAACTTGTTAGATAGATTGTGTACCTAAAAATTCCATAAAATCCTCCAGTATTACAGTGCATCTGTAATAAGTAGATGCTTTTTCTCAGGGATCTGTTTTGCTCTTAGATGATGAGTATTTTTGAGGCACTTCAGTTTTGGAAAGTTAGTAGTTAAGTAATGGGTTTTTCAATAGACTTTAGTGGTCACACTGATGTCTGTTCTCGAGATAATATTTACATAAGATTATCTCAGGTTGTTGAGAGATTCCCACAACAGATCTTTAACTAAAAGTGTGAGGAGGCATAGGCACATGGAAAAAATCTAAACAGCGCACGTGGAATGTGAATAATAGAATTATTTTAAATATTTCAGTCTTGACCTCATGTTGTTCTTAAATTGATTGTCAGGGTCCACCCTGGCAATTTCATAGGGTAAGCAGGGTTCTTTATAGGGAGAGAAAAACAAATTATGTGTCACACTTATAAATACGTATGAATTCATACTTATAGTTAAGTGTTCAGTATTTAAATCTGATTTGGAGCTGTATGAAAACAGTAGTCGTATCATTCTAAAGGTGGATGATAAATAAAAAGTCTGTATCCTTATAGAATATTATACAGATTTGAAACTATTGGTGATATACTTGTTCTAATTGTGAGAGTATGGTTTTTAGTCGTTCACTCCCACTTCTGTAATGTCTCATTTGCACAGCTACTCCTGTCACTGGCATTGCATATTTTGATTTAATTTTTAATTTACACCATTAGGTTTCCAAATTCACAAATGATTTTAAGTACCAGTGTGATTCAAGAATAGTGGTGCGTGAATGGATCAGGCAGATCAGGAAGAGCATGAGGATGTAAAAATTCAGGATTCATTTAATCAAATCTAGGTGTCTAGGAGTTAGTTGGCTAAACTAGTCACTCTAGGTTCTTTTTATTGTCAGGGAAGGATAGCAACAGTTCTTTCTCCTGCAGTGAGTTACACAAATTAGTCTCTCTTGGTGCCCATTCCTCTCTATTTGCTTTAGAGGGGTGTAGGTTGATTATTCAAACTTCGACTGCTTGTTGTTTAGGGATAAATTGAGCATGACCTGCTTTGTCTTGCCTCTTTTCTTCCTACATTTCTGCTATTGTGCCCTTGCTGAAGGTAAAATGTGCTGAATTATGCTGTTTAAGCAAAGCTTTTCTCATTATTTTTACCATCTCTTAACACAGTTCAGTGGATTCATAAGTCCTAAGACAGAGTAAGTAAAGTTTTGTCTATACTAGGGTTGTTTCAAATACAGTGCTGGTAGGTCTTAAACTTTAAAGCGTACAGAGAATTTTTATGTATTTAGCACTTCCTTTTGCTGTTTTACTTATTTTGTTTCACAATTTGGGGAATGTAAAACTGAAAGATGAATCACAAGACGACTACTTTGCATTTGAAATGCATCAGTCTGAGTGAATTTTGTTAAATATGGAATAGTAATCAAATAACGTACATGACTTGAAATATGCTGTTTTCTGCATATTAAAAGAATGCCTTGCAGTAAATTTACCGAAAAGCAGATTTTGTGAAATGTTGTGGGAACATTAACATCCTCATGCCAACAAAAACATATTCCACTAGCATTATGCCTAGTCATTAAGGATTTTTCAGTTAAAAATAACAACAATAATAGCTATTAAATCATTTGAAATCTTTTTCTTCCCAAGAACATCAAGAAAATCTAATCAATCATTTTCTCTTTTCCCTACTGTCAGACAATGAATCGGTGTTTATTGCAATTCCTCTTCATTTAGTCCTCAGAATCTCATTTTCACTTGATTAAATAATATTTGAAAGCGGTTCAACGGTTCAGAAGAAACTAAGAAATAGCACAACCTGTAACTTATGTGGAATTAGGAAACAGTTTTTGTTGTATGAGAGAGATATTTTTGGATGTTAATGCAATAAAGCCCTTTCCAATATGTAATTATAGCTATATTATTTAACTGCAAAAAAACCCCAAACAACCAAAACCAGAGGAAATATTGGTACATAAAATGCAATTTCAAAAATAACACTTCTCTGAATAATTTTATTGCATATTCTCTTTCAGGTGAGACCTTCTGAGGCTCTTACTAGTCACCATTATCCCTGTGCCTGCATTAAAGAGTTATGGATTCTACTTATTCAGCTGCTGGACCACAGAAATAAAGGGTCTCACACAGAGGTAATGGAAGAATACTGTTACATATGCATGCAAGTTACATATGCAATACAGTTGCCAAATGTTCCCAGGTTGCCATGAATGCACTAGTTCACATATCTGATGATAGAACTGAACTTTATATTTGCTTTAGGAGGACTGCATGCTAACTGTGATGCTTTAGGCTGCTGTCTTTAATGTGCATCAAGTCCTGACCCTAGGTTTGCAGTGTACTGTTTGGTTATGACTTAGGGCACTGATAAGGAGTGCTCCCTGTGCTAAGGAAAGCAAAGCAAAGGAACAGACTGTGCAAGTTGTATAGTAGAACAAGAGAAAAGAAACCATCTTTACCCATTTTTTAAAAAATTATTATTATTTGCAATTTAAGTGATATGTCCTGCAATGATTCATCTCCAGGCGTTAGAAGCGTGGGTGCAGTCAGACCAAAGGTCCATCTAGCCCATGTTTCTGTCTTTGATACCCATACCTTAACTACCTGTACAAGAATAACCTGTTTTTTGTTTTTGAATCTTGTAGTTGCTGACTTCTTTTGATGCCCCCTTATACTTTTATTGGAAGAGCCAATCACTACCTGTTCTCTTTCCTTATACTGATATGACTTTATATGTCTCTTTAGTGTGTTGTTTTTTTTCTGGTATCTCCTACCTTCTGCCTTTTCTAGGCTGAGGCGTCTTACTGTATTCAGTCATTATTTTTACGGGCGCCTTCTCTGAAACTTTTTCTGTAATACTACATCCTATTTCGAATGGCAGAGTACCAGGACTGCATGCAATATTCCAAGTATTGGTTAGGTGGCCATATGATTTTACACATTGCATAATGATGTTTTCTATTTTGTTCTTTTCCTTTGCTAATATTTTATAGAATTTTGATTTTTCTTTCTTGACTGCTGCTTAGAATTGAGCTGAAGTTTCTCTGAATGAATATTAAGAAGTGTCAAAATCCTTTGAAATTTTCTGAAATAATCTTTATAAAAACCAAAGCTGCCAGCTGTGCAATGAGTACTGTTCACTTAGTATAGAATGATGTACTTCCCAGTAGAGTCTTTGTACTGATAGCTGTTTACTTGTTAATGACAACAGATGTAAAGGTGGACAACACAAGTGAAACTTCATTAGTGTTAAGTGTTTGCACTAGCACTTTGAAACATAAGTCAGGATCAGGACTCAGCTAAGGTGTGTGAAATACAGGTGCAAAGAGGTCCTGGAGAGTTTCTGTATAATTAGGGAAGACAGGCACAGGCTCTAAGAAGTAATATTGTGGTATAGAGAGGGATCTGAGCCAGAGAGAATTAATCAGTTTGTCAGTGCTGGAACAGCCTTGGAACAAAACAGGCAGTTGGAACCTCAGTTTACTGTCTTTCAGAGTGATTCTCTGCTATCTACTACTGTATTCCTCTTAGTGGGATTAGGCTTGGCACTAAAATTTTTTTGTAACAGATTTATGAAAAACCTTCACTAAAGAACTCTAATCTCTCCCATGTGAGTGTTAGTGTACCATCCTGTCTGCACATGGTCATTCCATCAGCTTATAATTTTGCCTGTGAAGTATCACACCATGTTCTTCCTTGTGACCAAAGCTTGTCCTTTCACATTGCTTTCTACTGGCATTTGAGAGAGGACATTCTAAAATAGCTCAAAGTTTTCTCTGGTAATACTGAACACTGGTTTTTGTTCTTTTCTTAAATGACTGTGATCTTGCTTGTTCGCTGTAAAAAGCAAATTAATCAAGAGGACAGTATTGTAGAGAAAATTGTTAACATAGGCTTTGATATTCAAGACAGTTCAAATTTTCTTTTGTATTTTCTACAGAGTTTCTGGAGCTTGGTGAACAAAACTCTAAAGAATATCTTTGAACGGCCAAGTAGTTCTGAAAGGATGTCTAGTTTTGAAACAATTCAGTGTAAAGACCCATTGAGTTTTAGCTGGTGGATTATTAGTCATCTGGCATCACTCTACCAGTTTGACCGTAATGGAAATCTAGATGAAAAGGTGAGTATGGTTTTTCTAAATACCTAAAAGTAGTTATAATTTATTTAGGTCTCTGACTTTGCTTGGTTATTTTTGTTGATAGAAAACAATTGATGTTGTAATACAGGAATTTTCACACTCCTTAAAAAAGGGTCCTTTAAGGTTGGTGGTATTAAGGTGTGCTTTGTACAAGTCAATAAATATTCCAGGAGCCCCTGATGTATTCATGTTATACACCAGATATTCAGTAGGTTACTGTATTAAGGGAACTTGAAATATCCCAACTAGTTAGTAGCATATATACTTAATGATGTAGCATATGTTTTAAGACTGTCTGCCTGCAGCATAAATACTTCACTGAGTTCGTTGTCTTAGGAAATGAGCACATTAGACTGAGGTTTATACATCATAAGGTACAAACATTGACTCTGTAATTGTTAATGCCACTTGTTTTTTTTTAAAGTGGTAGCTCTGCTCTGGATAAATTCCAATCTGTCTAATTGCATTCGCTTTGCATCACAGCAATGGCATGATAAGGTGCATATATATTTTATGTATACAGCCTGATTTTCTGTGTTGGTGTGGTACCAACAGACACTGTCTAATAACTGTTGAATTCAAGCTTCAGTTTATGAAGTTCTGGCAGTAAGTTGCAAGACACTTGCTTTTAGAAAATGTCCTTAGATTTTCATACTGGTTAGAGCAGGTGAGTCCCTGATTAATCCGGTTCTTGTCTCTGAACCTTGTTGTGAGGAACTCGACATTACCATGCATTCTGTAAGGGGCCTAGATGAGACCTGCACATGCCATTGCTGCACCTGTAAGATGTATGTAGGGCCATACTTGGTACTGATGTAAGCAACCAGTGGGAATCTGGCCCCAAAATTAAAACAAGTGTGTCGGTTTCCAGTGAGAACAACATCATCTATAGAGGCAAGGAGAAAATGCAAAATGGTCAGTAGCAATAAGGGTTCCACATCAGGAAATAAGCAACCTCCTCAATTTTATCTTTTGGGGTTTTTTCCTTGTTAACTGAGAGATGAGAGGTAATGATGATATTGAGAAAAAGAACCAGTTACAAAAGCTGAGGAAATCCCATGAATAAGCAAGAGACAACTAAAACACTGGCATCAAATTCCTTCATGGCCATCACTGCAGTTTTCTGCAGTTCTGGGGTCATGTAAACCCTGACCCTTCTTTCAGTCTCTTACTGAGTTTCATCCTGCCTAGTTTTAAGTTTCGAATCATTAATTGGGAAGGAAATAGGCACTTGCTGTGGCAATTCATCAATTTTGAGAGGTATAAAAGCTGCCAATTTTTCGTGATTGACTGTAGAGGGAGCTGACTAGAAACCAAAGAGATAGCTGAAGACCCAGAAATCTAGGGTTTTGGGGGTTTTTTGTCTGATAGTGTTTCTGGCACTAGGGAGAATCAGGTCATGCGGTCTTCTGTCATCTGTCTTTCTGTTCTTTTATCTTTTGCCTCGTAGTTATGTTTGGGTTTTTTTTTTCGTTAAGTTTTTTGGTTTTGTTTACATTTCAGCTGGATTGCTTATATTCCCTAGTTTGCCAAGCATCAGCTATATATGGCTTCTTCCACAAATTTGGCTTAATTGCCTTTTCTTGTAAAGTGTCTCTTATTGTTTGTAATTTAATAGTGTATATTGAAACTGGAAAGGTCGTATCCTTTTTCTGTTAAATTCTTTACTGTGATTTCCTGTCCTGACTTAGGACGAAAGGTTAAAACCTTGAAACCTGTTTGTGAACTGCAGATCTGTAAAGAGGGAAGAGTGTGATCACATCAGTTGATCAATTTGTTTTGATAACTTAAAATCTCCCCCTTCCTCTTTAGCTCTTTAAAAGCATTAGTGTATAAACAGAGGAGGAGTGAAAAATGTTGAACTTCTGTGAATGTTTTTAATCCTAAGTAAAATTAGGCTCTCTAATAAAAGTAAGAGTTACTTTAATTGATTTTTGTCTTGCAAATTCCCTGATTTGTCAGGGGGAAAAAGAAAAAGATAGGGAAAGTGTGGTAACTTGGTGCATGAATACTTAGTTGAAAAACTCGTGACCATTTCTGGTGACTAGAGGACTTAATGCATGTGAGATGCTTCTGCTGCTTGCGGGTTGACAGATCCTTTAGGATCCTGTGGCAGGCTGCTCGTTATCATGTGGGCCAGTCTTTTCGAATAATACCATGGCAAAATGAAGCAACTTCTTGCACGTTCATACAGTGTAAAATTGCCGACCGTATCTGATTGTTACACTGAAGGTTATCTCAAGCTTCCCTTCCTTTTGCCCTATTACTACGGTAGTGGAGGAGGACCATAGTCCATCGTGTATTTCAGAGGGGTATTGGGAAGATAGAATTGCTATACTCACTGCTTATTAGAGGAACCTAGATGGAGAGAAAAGGTTATTGCCAGGTTGAATACAGAAACCAGTGTGAAGCAGACGTTTATCCCAGGTTTCTTATATTTTTACGCCTTAATCAAAATGCAGTGATACTATACCGTTTACTTTGATCACTGGATTTTTTTTCCCTGTCTCTCATACCAATGCACATACTATATTTAGCCTCATGAGAGATTATTTTTTGCCCCAGGCACTGTATTACTTAAATAAGCTGAACAGATGTAGAATGGAAAAAAGGATTCCTGTTGTTGTTATTTTAAAGTAGGAATCTGAGATGCAGTGACAGGAAGTGACTTGCCCAAGATTAAATAACATTTTTTCTCTTAGAGCCCACTGGAAGAAGAGAATTTCCGAGTCTTGATTTGTAAATCATGAGACCATCCTGTGCACGCTCCTGTTGATGTTTCCAGTAGACTTTATGTTCAAACTGTTAGCTGTGCTTTGCATTTCTCGGAGTGTGGCTGTGAGTTTGTCCAGGGATCCCTGTTCTCTTAAGTGCCATGGGTGCTTACAAAAAGTCTATCAGTAACAACAGTGCCTTTTCACATACCACAAGAATGTTATCTGTCATAGATAGTTGATGGTATCCTTTTCTTTGGGTCCGTCCCGTCCCGCCCCCCAAATTGCAGCATTAAACATTCTTTGAACATTATAAGATAGGATAGTCCATGATACAAACTTTTGAAGTCAGTGGAATTACATCAAGACTCAATGTAGTCCTGTTTTGTTGGTTAAACATCTGATGCGATGGCTTCATGACACATGCTTTCTTTTAATTAACTGTGATCAGAGGTGGGAGGGTGATGTGTCATAATGATGGTTATTCATGTGCTTAGTAGCAAAAATTGCCTCTAAGCCTATGTCATCTGTGGAAGATTTTCAATTTTTTAATGTGGACTGCATGGCCTTGAGGTTATTATGAAAGCTTTTAAAATTCTAAACAGGTTTCAGACTTGCTTCTTTTTATTTTTTCCCCTTTAGCTCATATAATGTAACTTCAAATATGTAATGATTTATATATATTGAATATATATTTCATACACATGAAACCACTTTTTTAAACTAGAAAATTTTGGCCAGGTTTCTTAGAGCCTCTGTTCTGAGGGATGTACAGTGCACGTCTCTTTCTGTAACCCCCATTCAGGTCCCACTTCACTCTTCTGAAAAGCAGGATTTGTACATTTAAAAACCAAATGGGACCTGATGAGAAAATTTGCTCCTTCTGAACATTGCAGGGGTCAATTTCAATATACTGTGGGCTAGGGAAATATAGGCAGAATTACTTGGGGCTAAGAATTCTTGCCTCTGAATAATCTGAAATGACTACGTTCTGAGATATGCAAATGTGGACTTCCAGCTGAGAAGCCTAGTATGGCTTTTCCAGGTAGTCAGCTGTTAGTCCTTGCAAAAGTTGCTTCTTGTGAACCCAGAGGGTCTCAGCTCAAGTTTTTGGTTTTAGCAGTGCTTTTATGCACTGTGAGGTCTCTGGGGTCTGTTGATTTTTATCAGTCTCTGGGGTGGAGGGAGGATGTTGTAAGCCAGCAGGTTTGGAGTAAGAGATGTAGATTCTACGTAGTCTCTGACAAGGATGGATTGTGAACAGTTGCCACGCTGTATTGCTGGTATAGCAGGGAATACTGTTAGGAGGTAAATTTAGTGGGATTTGAATGAAACAAGTCTGTCAAAAGTTAGAGACAATTGAAGTGGGGAAAAAAAAAAAAGAGTGCAGCGGGTGGTTGTTGTCGTTCTTTCCTGAGTTTGGGCTGAACCTGGGTGCACTCTTGTAATCAATTCCAGTTGGTGTCAGGAGTTTGCCCTGGATTACTCCAGGATCTTGTAGTGATCTGCATACTGCAGATGAGCTGGGACTTTGGCAATAAACACCTTTTGTATAAATCTTGTGTCCCTGGACTATGGGAGTGCTAAAAGCACATTGTAGGCACACTGATCCAGACTCTCAGAGGTCTCGTAGCCATTTAGCGTGACTCTCTAATATCTACACATCTCTGGTAAATCTGGCTCTTGAGCAGTTGATTAGCTTTACTTGGAGTCTGCAGCAGGACCATGCCAGTGTTGTAGATACACATAACATCAATCTCTAAAATACTGCAGTCAAAAATCTGATGTAAATACTAGCCAGAACTGTCTGGGAATGCTGGTTGTGCACCTCCTGGACTTTACTCCTTATTGAAGTGCTGCCTTTACTCTTCGACTACTTGTTGATGCAGTGGCCTCTCTGGTTTCAGGACAGAAAGACTTTGGCATCAGTAACAACTTAAGAAGTCCTGTTTATGACCCTAGGTGTGATGTGCTGTCTGTTCTTCTGCCACAATTATTTGTGTCCCTATTCTATGACCTAGGTCAGGCCCTCCTCCGTCTTTCATTCTTTCTTCCTCTCCTAAAACTCCGGGTCGGTTCAGTGATCTGGTTCTTGCTGAGTCCCACAAGCAGAAGTACCAGAACAACCGAGCACTGGCATGCTGCAGCTGGCAGGGTGAGGAGGAAGCGGTGGGAACTCCTTTAATTGATACGACTCAAGTTCCTGAATCATGAAATCGCAGCTTTGGTGTAACTTTCTGCAGATCTGTCCTTTCATTCATATTTGTTCCATAAACAGCCTGCAGACTGCCACTTGCTACCATCGCTGATCTCTCACAATTCTCTTTTTCTTGTCGTGCAAAAATGTAAAGCCATCAGGTAGTCAAATTACATAAGTATTAGTGCATGTTTTTTAAAGAGTTCATCTTTAAATTTATCTCGATACTCTCTGGAGTTCTGTGTGGAATTGTCACCAAGTCACAGCATTAAGTATCGTAGTCAGTAGCACAGGAGGATGGGGCACAGTGGTGTTGCTACTGGAAAGTAGTTATGTTTCAATTACCAAAGCATAACACGCTCTTTATTTTAAGCTCTATACAGACATTTAAAGGACAGGTATCTGCAGAATAATTTACAGGGCTTAACAGTTGTGATAGTGGAGGGAATGAGTAAGGCAGGACAATGATGAAAGTACTGTGTTCACACATCTGGTTATCTACACAAGCTATATACATAACTGAGTGTAAGAGATGATTTTTGGACCTCCTGGAATTGGAAGTGTGTTGGCTTTGTTGCCTTTTATTTTTTTCCTGGTAAGTAGCTTTAGTTGCAAAACCTTCTACCCTTTTCTTACCCACTTTGCCTAAACATTTTTTTCCTCTTCCTTTTAATATACTTTGCCGTGCAACTCTTTTACTTCATTAGCATGGTCTAATTGATTCAAATGGATAGCCATCTGTCTTCCCAAGCTGAAGAATATGAATTATGGGCCATATTTGACCTACCTTGTATTTTTTTTTCTATCTATATAGGCCATGACTATCTGGCCAACTCCTTCCTTACTGAGTTGGCCAGAACAATCCTTAATGTTTGGCCTGGGACAAATGAGTTAGAAGTGGGTTTTCTTCATTGAAAAGGAAAAAACAAGAAAATGTGAGATTGTACATTTTCCTCTTTCTTTCCCCTTGTATCTTCCTTTTTACAGAATATTAAAGAAAGAAATTGTAAGACATACTTACTGCTTATACTAATCAAAAATGCCTGAATGTTTTGCTGCTTTACTAAAAGCGAAGGTTGGGATTGCAAATGAGTCAAAGCAGTTTAAATTGCGTACTCTTTATTTTCAGCTGTTTATTTGTTTTTGAGGCCTAATTTTTAGGACAGATATCAATTACATTAGTAAAACGAAAGAGCTGTTGTCAGTGATGACTACAATATGCTGTCATGAAATTAAATATTTCTGGAAATCTCTTGCCTGCTTATTTTCCTGTTATCACATAATGATTCCTGTGAGGAATACAAATGCTATTTCATGCTGATAATCGTTATTTTCCAGAAGCAGAAGGAATCCAATTGGAAATTTGTGGAAGAACTCCTCAAAAAATCCATTGATGCTCAAGTAAGTGTGTAAAGGAAGAAATAATGAACAAGGAAAGTGTCAGGGATGCTTTCGGGAAAAGACAGTGCATGAAACACAGTCCAACTAACAAGTGTATTTTTGGAATTCTAGTGTTTTTATCACAGATAAATGAACATCCTTGACATAGCTGAACTATGGCAGTATACAGTTTCTTCCTTGTTAGCAGTTACACTTGCTTTAAAGTGTTTATGCTTGATGCTAAATTGTCAGATAAAGGAAAAAGATAATTATCCTGGAAGGGTAGGTATATGGCTACTCAGACAAGATGTATTCAGAATAAGAACTGGATGCGTAGAAAATGTAAACCAGGTACTGAATGTAAGGATATCAAGTTGAGGAGACATGATGAGGGAGATAGTCAGTTCCATTGAAAATTCAGCTATATCCCCATCACAGCGGGAAGGTGACTTGCCTTGCTGAGCAATTTGTCTTACAGGCTTGAATCAAACTCTTACTGATAAGGTTCTAGTTTCTGAGCACTCATTTCATACCTTATCATTTTTCTTTCTGCAGAACTGTTAATGCAATGCTTCATGGCCCAGAGGTCAGAATTGACCTCCTTTTAAAATGCTTTTAAATATGCTGTTCATCACGTTTTTAAATATGTTACGTTGCAGCTCTAAGTCTGTTCTGAAGTTGCATGGTACAAATTGCAAACGCTGTATCAGCAACACCTATAAGAATAATTTCTTTAATTTGTGTACGCTTAAGAAGAAAATAAACATGTTTTTTTTATTTGGTCTCAGATGAAATAAAAAAAAAATCTTTCAGAGTTCTGTTGTTGTAAGCAGAAGAGGAATTATTACTGCCTTGCTCATGCAGTAGCAATAGCTGTGGTTGAAGCTGGAGTATGGAACAACACTTGTAAAAACTGTAGTTGTAACAAAAGATATTTTGTAGTTGTTAGGATAGTTGAAACAATAGACGGTATTAAAAAGTTGGAAAGTCATGCTATACAGAAACTCTAATACTTGTTTATGTAGTCTTTCAGCTTAAAAGGTGAACTCTTTTTGAATGATTTCACAGTATATAACTGAATACACACACTGTGCATATACATTAAAACTGCAGTGATGACATCACTTGTTGGATGCTTACCATTCTGAGAGAAACTAGAGAGATTTAGATGAGATAAGAGGCATAAAAACTGTGAGTAGCTGCTTAGCCACCTTCCTGTGTTGTATCTTCTGTATGTCAGCAACCTGTGAAACAGTAAGAGGACACTTGTAGTTACATTTTTCTTCAAAATATTCCTCTTTTCTTGTGAATGTTTGTTGTTTTGAAGATGACTGTGAAGATTATTCTGAAGTTGAATCAATGTACAATATACAGCTTTTTGATACTTCTGTTAAACAAGTATTGAATTGTGAACAGTTTAGAAAGGCAGCTAAGCGGCCAGGTTCTGAAGATTTGAATAACGAGTTGATCATGACACAGTAATATGAGGTAAATACCTGTTTTAATTTCTGAAGGCAACCACTGTTGGAATTAAAACAAGCCATCATTTGCCAATGATATGTTTGCAACTAATACCAACTATCTAAGGAGCCATCTAGTTTACTTTTTTTTGATTTGTTCATTATTTTTTCTTGCATTATGGAGTTAGCTGCTTGTAGAAAATGCTCATTGGAGAGCATTAGTCCCTATTTGTGCATGCACAAATGCATGTAGGTACTTTTATAAAAAAATGCATCCCACTTCCTATCCCTGCACACCAGCCTTCTTGACAGTGTCTAGGAAGGAGATTTTCTTTTATCTGTAGACATGTCCATCTCCTCTGTTGATCTGTCAGCTTCATGTGGCCACTCTTACGTTTTATCTTATCCTTTTTTATCTCTGAGTATTTTTGAGACCAGAAAATGTAGCAATGAGAAGCACAATGAGATACCAAGAAGTCAATAATGAAATGGAACATGGAAAAGGAAGAAGAAGCAAAAGAGAATAGTGCTCTTTGAATGAACAATAGGACAGTGTTGATGATACTGCCCACTAATACTTGACTTGAGTTTGTTAGTAAATCCTGCATGACCCATCCTTTTCTGCATATATCCTCTGTTATCTGTACTAGAGATGCACAGTAATCGCTGTGCAAAATAAGTTACAAGAAATTATAGTGCCAAATCACTCACTTGCAAGAGAGGGCAGGAATTAATGATTAGAAACTTCATTTTTAAGTATGTAGGAGCGTAAAAACTAACCATATTTAGTACCTAGTATGTCCGTTAACCTCATAATCCACTTATGCTTGTTGTTCCCTAACTTCAAAAGCTTGTAGACTCTACATGTTCAGAAGGAGAATGGGAATATACAAAGGATGAAGGGGAAATGGAGATGAAATCAAGCACGTGTAGTGGGTGTGTTCAAAAGCATCTGAAAAAGGTGCAGATCGTACATTTGTAATGTAAATTGATAATCTCTCTCCTACAACTAACTGTTAATTTCTCTCCGTGTGAGCTTCAATTTCTGTGTTGTGAAAAGATTATTTAATAGGCACTGTTGCAGACATGGATTTTGAGGGTAAGGGAACATCGTGAAAGTAGAGAAAAGAATGGTCACATTTGGTAATGAATCAGCAGAAGCTGGAGTTAGCTTTAACATCCTTAGAACAGCTGAGTATTGGGATGCAAAAATGACTAACCAGTGTTAAACCTGCAGCGTTTTGGTAGTTTCAGTAAACCTGTTGAGTTTAGTGATCCTCAGCACGGAGAGGGCAGCCCTTGTGCAGGCAGCAGAGAGCCTGAGCCATCTTCATCCAGCATCTGCCTGACTTTGGGGGTGATAAAGCCTTCCTGAGGAAAGTGGGCCAGGGCCAGGTGAAGGTGGCAGAGGGATGCTGCAGTGCCCTCTCTCCAGGTAGGAACTCCTTCTTTGGCAGGTTAAGGGCAGCCTGCTTCTGAGCAAGGAAAAGATGTGAAGGTGCTGTTCCTGTTCTGGTTAGGGGACCAGTGGAGATTTGTGAGCTGTAAATAAAGGTAGGAGCAATAATGAATACCTGGGCAAGTGTAGAGTGCTGCTTCCTTGGATATATCCTTTCAGCTTCACACAATTGACAGACTGGTGAGTTTCTCAGCCAGAAACTGCCTTTTTTTTATATATATATATATAGTTCTTGATGGATAGTGTTGAAGACAATTGCTTCTGTGAAAGATCTCCCATCTGTATCACAAAAAAGGGCATATATGGGGAAACTAGTTACATGAGGTGTTCCTCATTCTGTTGTAATTTGGATTTCTGTTGCTGGGCTAATGACAAAAGCAGAGCTGGTTTATAATTCTATTTGTACTACAAAATGAAAATTGTTGTACTAGGAATATTCACATAGCTGTATTTGTATACTAGGCAACATCAAACTGACTAAATTTATGGATTGTCAGTATAAGATGAATTTGCGTTTACAAAGTTTTATTGTAAGTGAGAATCAAAAGCTTTTTTGTTCGTAAGACCTAATAGCAGTCTGTCTTATTAGCCTTCTCTCATTTTAGAAAATGAATGCTTCATGTTGTTTCATTTCTGCCTCAATTTTG
Source organism: Cariama cristata (assembly GCF_000690535.1). Lineage (NCBI taxonomy): Eukaryota > Metazoa > Chordata > Aves > Cariamiformes > Cariamidae > Cariama > Cariama cristata. The sequence continues at coordinate 29,705 of NW_009608006.1, forward strand.
TTATACCTTCACTATATTTTTTTGTTTAATTCTACTCTAAAAGAGATACAGAAGTATTTGTTGGAGTTCCAGGAAACCAATTTTGTTATTACAGTAGGAGGTCATAAGAGAAAAATGTTGTGTTTAGATAGTACTATCATTTTGATAGTATCTGGTGTTCCTCCCTTCTGCGATAAATTAAAAGCTGGCTACCTCAAGAGTTCTGATAGTATTTCCAGCAGTGCAAGAGACCATTTTAAGCAAAAGAGCAATGAGGGAATCCATTAATTCCAGGGATATTTGAAATCTGGAGAACTCTTTCATATTAAATTTGAGATAAAGGCTTCAGTACTATCTTGGTTTTGGAAACTGTTCCAAAACTATTGTTGGACAGATAAATAGTGGTTGAATTTGAGCTGCTCACAGTACCATGTTTATTGTTGAATTAATTTAACTGAAGCAGTCATTGTTTGTTGAATTAGATCCTAAACCTAATCCTATGCACAAATTACAGCTTTAAGAATAAGCATGATCTTTCTAAAGGGTGTGTGTTTTGGTTTGGGTGGGTTTTTGCATCTTTCATAACTGGGTAGGTCTCTGTAGAGAAACAGGTATGTTCTGCTGCAGTTTTTTTGTTTTACATTGAAACTCTTGCTTTTATTAATTGGAAAAAACCCCAAACCAGCTGTTGAAAACGACTGTGGTTCTGTCCCTTGTTTTTTTGTGTAAGATTGTTATTTTGGGAACACTACTGATTTAATAGTTGCAGCTATGTTGTATATAAAAACAATACTTGAGGATGACCTTTCATTTGTAGGCATTTTTATTATATTTGAACTATTGTCCTGTACATCTTTTAATGAATCTGTCTTGAGGAGTTTCTTTTCTATTTCAGTGTTTTTCATATGTTGTTATACATAATGTCTGGAATATATAATTTTCTATGACAACTGAAAAAGCCTTTTCAACTTTCAAGTTGTTTTAGAAATATACCACTTTAGAAGCCATATGCCCTACGTTAATTTTTCATGGGAAGAGAAGGCAGACATGATTAGAAGTTACTGTACATGATTGGTATAATTGTTTATGGTGTTCTGATAAAGTGTAGCAAATAATGTTTTCCACATGAATGTATAGCCAGGTAGAGATAAGTTAATGAGTTCTAACTCCTTTGTGCAGCATTGAAAACAGGGGAAAAAAGCAGCTCTCAGACATAGTAAACCATAAGTAGCAGCTTTGTGGGTAAGTGCAGAAGTCCTGCTCTTCCAGTAACAGGGATTTAATGAAAGACTATTTTAAAACAAGCAACCAACCCCCCAAACAAACAAAAAACCAAAAAACCCCCAACAAAACCCAACACGAGCTAATACTATCTTTTTCCATCACCTGTTATTAGTGGGGGGTTTTTTTAATTATTTTTTTATTTAAGTATTTTCTGAGCTGAGTGAGCTTGGGACATAATTCAGGACCTAGCACTGTAATTGGAACTGAAGGGGATAACTTCCCAATATTTATGAGGCATGATTTCCTTCATTTTCCTCTTCCTGGGGCTATGATTTTGAGTCATAAAACTCATCCTGTATCTTTTTAATTTTTCTTACCACTTTTATTCCTCTTTAGCTCATTTTATGCCTTTAGAAATTCTAGGCCTGTATAGTGTTTAGATGTATTTGAAAGCTAGGAGTAGGTCAGGGGTTTCTCTTGTCACAGAACAAGCTCGCTACTATCCCAGAGATGTGTTACTTACATGTGTAAAAGTCTTCCCCTAAGACAGCTACATGCAAGCTGGCCCACTAAACCACTTTTAGAGTCAGCAGAGACAATAAAACCCTTCCAGGGCTTGTCACTTATACTTATCATCCTAAAGTAGATATCTGAAATAGGCTGGATTAAACACATGATTTCAGTCTGAGCATGGAGCGCCTAATATCCTAGCTCTGATGCAAGTCCAGTTTTGCTGACATCAAAAGCTGGATGAGGTGAATCCCACTCTTGGTATCCCACAGTCACAACCTGAATGCTTCACTATGTTCAAATTGTTTGACGTTTCCTGTTTTCTTTCCTATGAGCCTTCATTTTGTGTGCAAAATTTGGAACCGATGAATAGAAAAGGTGTGGTGTGGGAAGCTTTTTGTCTGTTTCTTTTTCCCAGTGTTCAGAGACTCATCTGCCCTTGACTTAGACTTGTCTGGGATGTTGCAGTACAGCCATGTCGCAGAGGTTTGAGAAAGGAGGAACTTTCCTTTCTGAATCATGTTCTGTTTGGAATATTATAACCAGAAACATGAACTCTCAGATAGTTGCGCCTTCGCTGTGTGTCAGTGGTGAATGAGCTTTCCTTTGCATTTGAGCGATTGAAGGGCTTAACATGTTCTGCTGACTCATGTGTTCAGCATAGCTAATGCCCCATTTACTGTTTTGTGAGGTTCTGTACCATGCAGTCGTGTTTCAAGTTAGGCTCACAATATTGAGTTGGCTGTTATTTTAATGTGTCTACAACTCTGTGGACGCCTGAAATGGTGCACGATTAACTATTATATTGACTGGATTGCGAGATGCGGTTTACATTTACTCAACATTATATAATTAATAATAATTTTTATATTAGGAAGTTATTCTTAGTAGCCTGCTAGTATAGTATTGGGTTTATATGTAGACAAGGTGATGCTCCCCTCCTACAATAAACTTCTTATTCCCTTTTCAAGACTGGTGTGTTAGAGGAAAACTTACGAATGCATCTTCAGTGCTGTTTGACTTTGTGTACTTTCTGGGACTTGAACCTATCTATTGTCACCATACTCTGGGATTATTACAGCAAGAACCTGGTAAGTAGATGAGTATATAAAAATGTATAATTGCATGTGGATGGTCCTCGATTGTTAGCAATTCATTCTGATACTCTTGTAGCCAAGCTTGATTGCTATACTTTTGTAAAACTTGACTAGTTAACGGCAGTATCCCTAAATTTGCTACATTTATTTAAGAAATCATGTTTAAATGTATGTTATGGTCCATTACATTATGTCACAATAGAATGAATTATAATATATTTTACTCTTGCTTTTCATCAGGAATACTGATTTTAAGATCTTGTAAAAACACTTTGCACCTTTACAATGCATTTTTATTTTTTGAGTTGTGGCAGGAATATATCCTTTTGTTTGTGTGAAGGATTGCATCTTGTTGCCTTTGGAATATGAGTATTTATTGTTACTTATAATCTTTTCTGTTTTCATTTATTCTTTTAGAACAGTTGCTTTACTGTTCCTTGGCTTGGTCTGAAGGGTCTGGCAAATGTCAGTAAAACTTCTTTGTCAATGCTTGAGTTGGTGAAAAGTTGCTGTTGTGAACAGCAGATCCCCGCCCTGTACGAGTCCAGCAATAGTTACTTCATTTTTCTCAGCATTTTGGCATGGATGATGAAAGAAGGAGAGAAGAGTGGCGTGCGCCCTTGGAAACAAATTAAAGGACGGTATGGCCGCTACTTAGTTTGTCTCATGTTGGAAGAGTTCTAGTCAGTCAGCTTGCACTACCCTTCCCACCGCTTACCGGAGCAAGGCAGGGTACTGTGCTCACGAGCCAAAGTAAAGGGGATGAGGGATCCAGGGCAATTCATAATTTGAAGAAAGCAAATTGTTCCCTGAAGTTTCTCTTGCCAGCTGAGGCTGTGACAAGGTCCAAGAGCTGGGTCCAAGAATCACCTTGGCATCCGTAACCTGTGATGATTTACTTCATTCCACAGGCCAGGAATTTGGTACACTGGCAACCTGTGCAGTGGTACAACCCACGTGCCAGGCAGGTAATGTAATTAAAGCACAGAAGTTCTGTTTGAGCTGCATGTAAGCCATGTGCTGTCCAAGAACAAGCAGACTGGCTCTTGCTAAGCCTGCAATTTCATTTATATTTCCATTTTCTTTTTTCATGGTTTCCAAAATTTCTCACAATACCTCTTTTTTTTTTTTTTTGTGAGGGTTTTAATTTTTCATTTAATTTTGAAACAGACTAATTTGAAAAATTTGAAACATACTAATTAAGAGGTATGGTCAGTCATGATACAAAAACCTCATAAAATATATATGCTCTAAATCAAAATCCTGATGCTTAAATCCTGAATCCTTAAAACTTCTATTATGGTAATGAGATTGTACTGATCATTGAAAGTGCTAACTTTTTAAATCTTTTTTTTCATTGGATACAGAAGACTTAGAATTAGTTTTCATGTAGTTTTTTCATTTGATTTTTTTTAGAAAAGATTTTACCAAGTATTAATAAAATTAATTAAAACTTTATTAAGTATTAAGAAAATCTTTTTGTGTGCAAGTAATAAATATATAAAAAAAGCACATGTGTATACCACATAACTTTGTAAGGTGTGCATGTTTCTTTGAAGAAAGAAGGGTTATCTTGGCTATTAGAAAGGGAAAATATACCTAATGTCTAGGTACACTTGAGTTGTGACAGTCGGTAAAGTTTGGGTTTAAAAATTACTACGGCTACATAGAAACAAATATGTTGTTGGATGTTGAATCAGTGTCTTGCTTTAGTTAGCAATTTTAATTAGCCCGCTCTGTTTTTACTAAAAGCAAATTATCCTTACATTTTTGTGCTATTATAGCTTGTTACTTTCCCTAATTTAAGAGGGGGAATAATGATACACAACACACACTGCATCAGTCTGCTCAACCAGTATTCATCATTTCTACCTTGAATAAATCAATTACACAAGCAGCAAAATTTAACAGCCTACAGCTACGATTTTGGGATGAACTCTGTTTTCAGCAGCTACCCAAGCATTAATTGATGCATGAAGAACGTAAATGCCTGTCAGTAGTAATTTACTACTAAACAACATTAATTGGATTTGCTGTAATTTTTGGTGGCTAGATTTGATAACCTCAGCACCATTTCCAACTATTTTTCCAGGTGACAGAATAGGAAAACAGCATTTATGGATATTTAACTACTGTATGTGGAACTTACTTTAAATTAAAGATGAAGCATATATGCAAGGTTTTAAACACCCAAATCAAAAAGTTAAGCAAGCCATTTTCACTTATTCCTCTGTGGTAGGAACGGTGACATTTATTTAAAAGACCAGATCCAAGCAAAGGTCACAGCAAAGACACCTGTGCAAGAGCTTTCTCCTTTTTGTCAACCACTTTAAAACTGCAAAGGAGCAGTGCTTCTCACCAACAGCTACATATGACTTGAGCACTGTCATATAAGCAACACAGCTTAAAGTTTCTTAACATCTACCTGCTGGAGAGAGATTTCTCTCCCAAATGCCTCAGTTTCCCTGTTTTCTCCCAGACTTGCAGCCCACAGTCCATACAGTAGGTGCAATACAGGTCAGTACAGACTTTGACAAAGCACTGTGGAGAAAAGGAGCTTTCCATCTGAAATTTTCCTCTCCCTTTTACTGCAGTGATGCTTAGGTAGGTGAGCCTTTGATCACAGCGGCTGTGGCATTATAAGATAAGAACAGAAATCAGTAGCTAAAGGAAGGTGGGTTCCTAGTCTCTTTTAATTTTCTTTGTGCCACATGGAAATAAGGGAGTTTCTCGGGAAGATGTTGGGGTACAGGAATTGTTTGCTGTTGCGAAGAGATTCCATTTGGTAACTTCCTTTCCTAGCAGCCCTCATGGGCTAAATTTGGTTGATGTGAAGGCATGGTATGGAGGATGCTCATCACAGACAAAATAGAAAGACTCTGCTCGTAACACTGTGCTCAGCTTTGTGCTAGAGGTTGGATAAGGGAGAAGGGTTAGGCTGTACCTGAGGTTGAAAACTGTTAATGTTTGCTTGTATTAACAGCAGAAGGTGAAATAGCATGTTTGTTCCAGTAGCTAAAAGAGTAGAAGAGGAGAGGGAAGAGAGGATATTTAAAATTTAAGGGTTATTGGAAGAGAATTAACTGTAAAGTGAAAGCATGAAAATACAATTTTAGTCTATCAAGCAGATAGAAAATTACATACTTTAAGAAACTTTCTCTTTCCTGTTTTTTTTTGTTTGGTTTTTTTTAAATGTAGAATTTATTCCAAGTTCCATCGGAGAAGAATGCAGGAGCTGACAGAAGTGGGGCTGCAGAACTTTTTTAACCTGTTCCTCTTGCTGGCAATTGTTGCAGAGACAGAAGATATAGTGAGTCGAGTGTTGGATCTTTTGGATTTCCTGACTCCATCCTCCATCACTGTGTCTCGGAGAGCTCTCATCTGGAGAGGTCATTTTGCCTTCCTTTTAATTTATGTTGAGAAGAACATGGACATTAGTGTCCTAGCTGAGAAACTCTCAAATGCTTTCAGTGAGAAGGCAAAGGAGTTTTTAGTAACCAAAAATGACTACATACAGAAACAAAATCTCTGGACTCTACTTTCAACCTACATTGATGGTGTCCAAGAAGTGTTTGAGACCAGCTGCTATTTGAGCCTTTCTGAGGAAAAGTTGCTCAATGATGGCTTTACTATGCTGCTGCCTGCTTGTCGAGGAGCTGAACTGAGTATGGTCCTAAATTTTCTTCAGGTTGTTATAGCCAGACTTCGGTAAGTTATTTAGTTAAGTTGTGGATATAGACTGGCATGGGTTTTTTGTGTTCAGGGTTAAACTGAAGTTCATATTAATTTCTTAGGGAAATAGAGTAAAAGGAAAGAGAGATCTCTGGAGGAATGTGAATGATATGTTGCATTTCAAAATCTACCGATACCTCACTGCATTTAGAGTCTTAGAAATGTTTCTTTACTATTTCAGCACATTAGGTTTGACATCCCTGAAACTTTGTTATGAATTAGTGGCACTGTAGAAAGTCTTCCAGTTGCTACTATTTCAGGCAATACCATCTTTCTTTTGGCACAGGAAATGTCAAAATTATTATCTGTACTAAATTATTTAAGTTAGGGGGTTTTGGTGTTTGGTGTGTGGTTTTTTGTTTTTTTTTTTTTTTTTTTTTCTTCAGTGCATCTATTCTGTTTTTCAGACCCTTCATTCTATTTTTTCTCTTTCACCAAGGTTGCAATCAAATACAACAGTTAGAGATTTAAATACTTGTCTGGGGTTCAATAGGAAAGAAGGAAATCATATTTTACCACTTTCAAGCAGTTCTGCTTTGATGTACTAGTTCAGTTTTCAACATCTACAGTGCCCTTCAATAAGCATATTTTTGTCTACTGATGCCTTTGAGAAGTAGTCCTCCAGTTTGAAGCCCAAACTGCGCTTTTTTTTTTGTAAAATATTAAGAGGCAGCTATTGATCTGCCATTACTTCAAATGTGCAAGACTGAAATATGTGGAAAGAGCTGTGGAAGAGTGCATAATAGGAATAGTGAGGCCCATATGCAAGATCTCTCTTTAACTAGGTTCTTTGTTATTGTCTAGTAGTTTGACTGCAGCTGTCAATAGCTTATACATCCAAAGACAACTGTTTTTCAGGCAGTCTTTTGAAAAAAGATGAAGCGCGAAACTAAGTTTAGTTGATTTATTATTTATTATTTCAGTTCAACTGAATGTATTTACTGGAATAAATTGGAGACTTCAAAAATACTTTGACATTTTCTCCATTAGCTAATACACAGCATTTGTTGTGTTGTTTTTAAAGATGAAATAAGGAGAAATTTGAGACTGGTGAAAAAGTTGCCTATTTTATAACTTGGCATTATTTCGAAGCTTTCCAGACCTGGAGGTTATGTGGTCCTCTTGTAACACAGAGAGGAGGGCAGAGAAGTTCATTACAGACTTCTCAGGTCATCACAGACAAGGTACAGGACAGTATTCGTGCCCTTTTCTTACAAAAAGCAGGTCTGCTGAAATATTTGAATTACCAGCATGCTCAAATACTAATTGGTATGAGAGAGATTATTAGAGCCTTGTTTTTAACCGTTCTTTATTTCAACTTCTGTATTTATACATTTGGTTACTGTTACCTACCTATTTATCCCATCTACGGAGAAGCTTAATTACTTAACGTTTCTAAAACTCTTTGATCTTCAGGTTGCATGGAACAGGAAAATGTTACCGGTTCTCTCTCCCACTTTGACAGACTCGCTGAAAATAGTCCTCTGTTGCTGTACGAGTAAAACACTAAAACCCCTTTCTCGGTTCAGAAGATTTGGTGAACTTTGTGCCAACCAGATGTTAAACTATTATTGGCTTAACCAGACTGATTAGGCCTGGTCGGTCTGCAAACTCAGAAAAGGATGAAATGGTTCAAAGCCATTCTCTCTCCTGTTTTTAAAATCCAGGTATATAGAAGATAGTAGGCCTTTCATAAATGTAAGACTTCTGTACACTGCACTTCTAATGATTTTAGAACTGTATGACAAGGAATTTACAGGTAGGAAGGAAGGGAGATCTCAGATTAAAGCAAGAAGCGGGTCCCTCTAGGCTGTTAGGAAATAATAACTTCATGTGCCACTTTCTGCTAACCCCAGATGACGGCTCACGGGAGTATTCTGTATTGCTGATTAAGTAACATTATGAAAATACCGACTTGGTTATGTTAACTAAATGCCTCAGTATTTAAAGCTTAAAATGTCAAATAGTTTTAGCAATTGCCTTTAACATACCTTGCTGGATTGCTAGAATCGCATTCCGGGTTGGTTTCCCAGTTGCTTTTATTTGAGGATACTGTAAAAATGGCAATCTTTCATTTACAGAGTGAGGTGTAGCCAAAAGCTCTCCTTTAATTATAGCTATTCATGCTGCTATGGTTAAGGGTCTGTCAGCATTTCCATTATAAACCTTTATTTTCAAGGGTTTGTAACGTAGCAGTGAAAACTTGCTCTGGGCTAAAACTTGGCGTACAAGGTTTTGAAAGTGCACTTGTTTTCTTCCTTTCTTTTTTTCTTAAAAGGCAACTGAAAAGAGACCTCCACTTTCACTATTTTTACACTACTGCGTTTTAAGATAACCCTTTCCAGGTTTTTCTTGTGCTTTTCTTGTCTACTAGAAAAGTACTGGTAGCTTTTGATTGTTGTATTTACCTATGCTTAGACTGTTTTACATAAGCTTTCTCAAACCACTTTTTTTATTGTTACCATTATGATTATTTTGGTGTCCATATATTTAAATAGAACTATGACTTGGCAGAAGAACTCATTTTTATTAATTTTTGGTATGTGGTGAGTGGGTAATTGGAAACAAGATGCTACTTGCTGGCACTTCCAAGTATTTGATCTTCATAGTGAGATTCAGTATGAAGTGTAAGATTGTATTTTAATACAGTCTCCTTTTCAAAAACATATGTAAAATAAACAGTAAACAATCAAGAAAACCCCCAGAATAAAATTGCAAAGCGCTTCCTTCCTATTTTTATTTGGAGCATTCAGCTTCTAGCTCAGCCATAGGTTTTTCCTTTATTTTTCATTTCTGTTTTTAAGCAGTGTTTTAGAATTCTGATTTATTTTTTTTTTCCTTCTTTAATGAAAGGTAAATGCAGGTTGCTTGCCCATGTATGCTTTCATTTGTTCCAAGTCTCTAGCACTACCCATCATCTGAGTGCCTCATGACACAAAAATAAACCCTAGGTTAATAAAAATACAGGCATTTAATGGATTTGACAGAACTCGCTGTAAAAACAGATGCAAACTCAGAGAAACCTGCTGAGTGCCTGGAAACAGTAGATTCCACCATTGCAATATGTTATTCTTAAAAGAAGTGCTTGAAACATGTTAAAATGTCTCTTACTGTAATCAGGTATTGCTCTGACATGAGCTTTCTCATCATCATCATCCTGGCATTTGGGTTTTGTAGTGTATTAGCACTGAGTTACAGGATTATAAAATGCAAGTATATGCCCAGGTGTAAAATCACTCCTGTGCTCCGAACATCTTTACCTAGTTTCAGGGAGATTTGTTACTGATTCCCATAGGAGAAATGAGAAGTACCACAAACCTAACAACATAATAAATGGTAATTTTATTTTGAAAACAATTCTTATGTATTTAGACCCTTTTGTACTGTTCTGCCAGCATTGAAGGACATGAAAAGTTATTGAAAATTTCAGTGGGTAAATTTCATAAGCTCTACCAGAATACTAATCAGGTAAACTGGTCTCTAATTAAAAGTTACATTAATAATTGGGCTATGGATAACAGCAGAACTGGATGTTTCTATCTGTTAGAGTGTGTCTAGCCTTGAGCTTGTGAGAGAAATCACGATAGGAATGGATTATCCCGTCTATCTTTGCTATGGAAATGTATAGTTATTTGTAATTTTTTTTTGTGTTATACTTGCCATCAAAACAGCCTGTGGGAAGCTTTCTGAGACCAACAGAAGCCTCTCTCCCCCTCTCTGTTACCATGTAAGTCAGCAGATAAGCTCAGGAGCAGAATAGAAAGGTCCTTCCCCCTCCCTTCTTTTCTTCCCCCTCAGGGGTCTTAGTGTTAGTCTTTGTAAAATGTATTTTCTGATGTTGAACTTCTGAAAACTGTATCCAGAAGAGTCTGGAAGAGCATGAGTCTTCTCTTACCCATCCCATCCTGTGAGTATATGTAGAGCTACTGGCTGTGATGTCCTGATAAGCACAGAGGGCAACTCTGTGACTAAACCACTGAACTGAGAGTCAGAAGATCTTAGTTTGGCTCTAAGATCTCCCAGGCTTAATGATGACCCTTAGAAAGTCATTAAAAGTTGCTATGAACTTTGTTTACCTGTGTGGAAAAAGGAAATTGGTCCTTCTTTCTTGACTCCACAACATAGATCTTATACTTGGGGAGCAAGGATGCCTTGCTGTGCTAGCTTGACCTATGCTTTAAAATATTTTTAGGGTATTTTTAAACTTCAGTTATTCCATTAATAAAACTGAGGTTTGAATGAGCATAAAGAAAACCTCGTCTCTAAATGCTTCAGAGCACGGGAAGCAAATACTGCTTTACAATATAACAGCATTTTGAGAGGTTTGCTGTGTCTAAATCCTTCAAAGTAATCTGTTACCATCTTCTGTGGGAGTACTGGATGTGTTCTTAGCTACAGTTGTCGCCTTAAGGTGTGGCTCTGGTAATTAAAACTGATTTTCCTTTCTCTTCCTCCTACTTTATGTGGGATTTGAGAGTTCTTGGGTTTTTTTTCAGGAAATTTTTTTTGTCTAAAATAACATTGTATACTTTGTTCCTTGTATTCTAATCTTCGAAGATGACTAGCTAAAACCGACCTGTGTTCTGATTGTGTGTCCTCTGCTCACGGAATATTACTGTACAAAGGAATGAAATGAGATACAGTGCACTGGAGCTGTGTACCTAATACCTTGCCTATAGAAAGTTCCTGTGTATGTCTAGCGTTGGTTCAGGTTTGCAAGAATATTCACTTCCACTTCTCACTGTCCATTTTCTTGAATCAGTAGGCAGCCATGTGAAAGCTGAATAATTGATTAAAATCGATTTCATGTTGGTGTTTAAGATGTAATAGAGAGCATCTGCCTTAGAAGAAGGGCAACAAGGCTGGTGGAAGGGCTGGAAGGCATGGCCTACGAGGAGTCAGTGAGGGCTTTGGGCTTGTCTGGTTTGGAGAGGAGGTGGCTAGGGGCAACCTCATCGCTCTCTGCATCTTCCTGAGGAGGGGACATGGAGAGGGAGGTGCTGAGCTCTTCTCCCTGGTACCCAGCGACAGGATGCGTGGGAATGATTCAAAGCTGTGCCAGGGGAGGTTTAGACTGGACATTAGGAAGCATTTCTTTACCGAGAGCGTGGTCAAACGCTGGAACAGGCTTCCTAAAGAGGTGGTCGGTGCCCTAAGCCTGTTTGAAGCATTTGGACAACATCCTTAAGAATTTGCTTTAACTTTTGGTCAGCCCTGAATTGGTCAGGTAGTTGGACTAGAGGATCATTGTAGGTCTCTTCCAACTGAAAAATTCTACTCTATTCTGGAATCACTTTAAGAACAAACTGAAACAACAAAAGCTGTCAAAAGATCTTCTGATTGTTGATGCCCAAACAAAGCCACTCATGGTAGACACCCGAAGCTAAAGGAACTCCAGTCTAGTACTTGGACATCAATCATGAAGATACACAGCTCTGTTCCCTGTGCTACAGATTGAAACGCTTTTCTGTGTTTCATCCATTGTATCCATTTTATCTACCAAAAATTAGTCTACATAAGCTTTCTGTGGCCTACCTGACAGCAGTACAAGACTTACTGTTGTGTAAGAGTAAATCCACTAAAATAAGAGAGTAAAAATCATATCCAAGTGTACTGAGAACCTGCTGCTTGGGACCCTGCGGTTGTTTAGAGAAATATGTGCTCCCTGAAGGACATAAAGCACAGATTTGTTTTCTGATGGAAGTGTCTCACTTTTGAAACTATTTTCCCCAAATTAACTTTCTTCTCAGTTTTCCTTCTTTTATCCTTCACACAAGGTGTGAGCATGGCTTTTCATGCGGAATATTTTTTTTGTTGTGGATGTTAAACAAAGAAATCCTTGCACCAATAAAACCATTATATGCAAGTAGCCTTCTAATCTCTTAATTTTGATTGTTTCTTCGTTACCTTACAAGATATATATTTCTTCTCTCTTTAGGATATCTCTTGTCAGATTTAAGGCTTATTTAAAATGAACAGAAAGCTGAAGCAATTTCCTTTATTCCATTTCAGTCTCCTAAGGCCTATTTCCCCCTGGTGAGCTCATAGCAACAGGGGGGTTTAAGGGAATTCAGCTTTCTGCAAATTAATGTCTCACATCATGAAAATTCAGGACTTTTTTTTTTTCTATATCTTGAAAAAGTAATACAGTGAGTGCGAGTATTATTTCTTGCCAGCGGGTGGAAGATGAATGATTTTGTCACAGTTTTACTGCTTGATGAGCAGTGTCCTGAGGGTCAGGCTTAAGTCTGTGTCACTATGCTGCTCATTACTCTTGAGCTAAATAAGGGCTGATTGGATCTAAATTGCCTAGCACATGGGCCGCAGATGAGCTCAGTGAGTAGGGGATGACCTGCTATTCAGGCTGGGAGTAACCCCGGTGTGCAAATGCTGCATTAGAACACCGTGGGAGAATGAGAGGCTACCGACCGCTGCCAGCAAAAGAAATCGAAATGTAAAAACTCTTTGATGCTGCAGTGTTAGAATTTGAAATGTAGGAAGTGACAGGTTGATGGTACTTATCAGCTTTGGCTGGATTAGAGAACAGTGTCATCTTGCTTATATAATGACAGAAGAATGAAGCTGGCTCCCAACTACTTTGCAGTGCAGAGCCGCTGCTGTCAGGGTGGATGCTGCCTCCTGCTGACAGCCTGGGCAGGAGGATGGAGGCAGTGGATGGACGGACGGACGGATGGATGGCTCAGAACCACATTCTCAGGCTCTCTAGCATACCAAAGTGCCTCTGCCCAGCTATTGCCCTATGTTTCTGGTCTCTTCTCTTAGCAGAGAATCGCAAATGCAATCGATAAAATAGCGAGTGTACATGTTGGGACAAGAGCAAGCCACTGTTGTCTTTGAGAACGGTTAGACGAGTTATCTTTGTGTGCTGAACTGTATGTGTGTGTCTCCACTTCACATAAAATATTTCCTTCTGTACTCTTCTTTCCATTGCCAGCCCCTGTGAAAGGAGGTGATCTCTGGAGAGGAGAATTAATTTGTGCCTGCATGTTTTAAAGAAAGTTGACCTTTAATGAGGAGAAAAAAAAATCTCAATGAACTCAAAGGAGAATCCATATGCTAACTGAACACATGAATATACTTCTCTTAATAGAGGGAAACAAAAAGCAAGCAAAGCACGTGCCAGATGCTGACCACAGCACAGGTTGTAGTAGTTTGTGCAGTTCTGAAAGGCTCGGTTCAGTGGTTCAGTAGAACAAGCTTTTGGGTTTTCTTCCCCCCCTCCTCCATCACTGCTGCTTTGGAAACAGTAATAGCTACAATGATGGTAAATACCCACTTGCTTCATTTTTTCCAAATTAATTTCAGATTGACAGCAGTAACCTACCAGTGTCAGCTTCTCTTTCTACTAACTTACAGGACCCCCTCATCAGCAAAGGCAGTTTGGTGTTCTCATGAAACCAGTGACTAAATGAAGAGAAGGGATGATTCTAAACACTTTCTGTGTTTTCTGTTTACTGTTTTCTATTTTTCTGCTTCCTGGGTATATACTATTTGATTCTTCTCCCCCTGGGATGCTTTTGCTTATGATGAAATTTCTTCTGGGACATAAAACAACTTGTTTCTGGGTATGGTAACAAAAAAGGAAGAGAAAAGAAAACAGCAACTTTACAAGTACAAACGGTTTTTCTGTAAAATGACGTGAGTCTATGGGAAGGAGAAAGACAGTTTTCCTAAAGAATGTAATTGGTGTGAGGCTTCAGTGTTACTTGTATTATCTTAGTATTATCAATGTTTAATGGTACCGCTTCAGATCACTGAAATGAGGAACTGTTTAGCGCAACTAGTTGTAGTAGATGAAAATGAGTTACAGAGTTTGTCCGAGTTCATATGTGGACAAAAATTATAGGTTATTTCTCTGTGTTCAAATGGAAAGCAGAACGAGAATTTAAAATTACTTTGATATTTTGGGAAAAAAAAAATCATCAACAAGAGGAAGCAGTGAAGGCCAAGTACTGAAATTAGGAAGGAAAAATGCTAACACAACATATGGAATGTTTGGTGTGGTATCTGTACTATCAAAGTATGGGGAGGTAGTGTGTACCGTGAGGGGAGCCAAACAACGGGGATGCCCACGTCTGGGGTTCACATGGAAGCGAGGCAGGTACCATAGCTGGTACCCCAGCTCCTGGCCTGACCTTGCTTGTAGGCTTTGCTGCCCACAGCAGCACAGATGGCTGCAGGCGCCGGTATTACCCCTGAACTAGCACAGTTTCTGCCTGGCATAGGGAGGAAAACCAAAATTTGGTTGGGAATGGTAGTTCAAATGGATTCCCTTGTAGCTTAAAAAGGACGTGGGGGGTGGGCATGCTACTTATGTTTTCACCTCTGTTTACATGGATATTTATTTATGTGAATTTGTAAGACCATAGTGGCTATAAGAAAATTTGAAATTTGATTGAAATCTGTCTGTTGGCTAACTTTTAACAGTGACTTTCTTTCATGCATACAGCCTGTATGATGTTAGGAAGCAGGACTTAATGTGACTCTGCTTCAGAAAAAATGAATAAATTTAAATATCATTGTGGGGTGTGTTAATAAAACTTCTGCAGATGAGAGGAGCTGCTTATTCTGTCTTTAGCTGTAGCTCTGGACATGTCAGTCTACAAAACATTTATGAATAAACTGAAAATTGGAGAGAGTCACAGAGGTGAATGTTGAAAGTAGGAAGTTTGTAGAAGCTTGATGGAACTGATTTTAGCTAGGAAAGGTTGAGGGGAACCATGCTAGAAGTTATCCAGTATGTAAAGGATGTTGCAAAGAAGACAAATTGTCTGTTGTTCTCCATACCAGTGAAGAAGGATTTGGCTCAATTTGGGGCAGAAGTTTAGTGTAGTTACTTAGAGTAGGCTGCGAATGTCAACACTTTGGCAGGCTGCAAGAGAGAGCTGTGGAACTGAATTTCATTTTTTCACTTTTTAGACAATGCATTAGACAAACATTTGCCAGAGGGTAGTCTTTGTAAGCTTACCAGACGACTGAGATGAACTCCCTAAATGACTCTCAAGATGCTACCCAGCCCTTCACTTACGTTTCTGTGATTCGATATTGAGGAGCGCTCGATGTGGCTGGTGACTGATCAGGAAGGATGCTTCCTAAACAGTATTCTGTGCTTTTCCTTACAGAACAAAAACTCGGTGAAATCAGAAGGTAAAGAAACTGTACCTGAAACTGTAATCTGCCATAAATTTTAACTTTGGAAATCTGTCATTCATTTTGATTGTAGTATCTGCACTCCTTTTAATTTCCCCTTTCTATTGCAGGGGGGAAGTTGAACCTGTTTAGTGCTTCTGTGTCCTACTAGTTCTTGGAATTTCTGGGCTGGGTGCGTGAGGGTGGCTCGTACCGTGTGTGCAGCACAGAGGCCCTGCTGAAGAGGGTGCTGGGTGTTTGGTGGGTTTGTGTTCAAGTCTTGAAATCTGTCTAGAAAACGTCTTTGAAAATGCTTTTTTAGACACTTTCCAAAGAAAGCTAATTGATACAGGGCATGTGTGTGTGAGTTGTCATGTTTTATTTGGCTTGGAGCAAGTCCAAGTGCCATTAATTGCCAATGCCTAAATGCTCCAGCTTTCTTTCCAGTGATACTGAACCAGGGACAGTGAAAATGTGCCTTATGTGAAATGAGCCTGAAATAGCAGGCTACCCTATCCTCCCTAAAAAAAAAAAAAAAAGGAAAGAGTTGGGCATACCCGGCAACGCGTACATCGTGCATCATCTCGTGGAGGTCCCTTCCTGATGTTGTTACTGGGAGGAGCAAGTAGAGAAAGGTAAAAGCAGTTTGTGGTTTACTTAATTCTCCAATAAGCTGAAGGTGCTATCTGTTCTCTCCTCTTTTTCATAACCAGAAGGCCCTGTTTATCTCTAATCGGGGTTAATTAAAGCCTTAGGGTGATGCTGAGACCCTGCCAATGGCTGGAAGGTACAGACATAATCAAGGCTGCGGCCCCTCACCGTAGGGAATAGAGCGGTAACGGTGGGCTTGTGGCAGGCTCTGGCAGTACAGCTGGGCTAATTCTCCTTGAAAATACACAAGTGAACTTTTTTTTTGTCAAATAGTTCTGTTTGTTTATTAATTTCTGGCTGTTACCAAAGAGTGGTATGAAGTCTCTGGTTTAACGTGTGTGCTTGCAAATCCCCGTTAAGAAACAGAAACCTTCTGGTTCTCTATGTGGAAGTGGAGGGACTAGGCAGGCAGCCTCAGCAGCCATTACGCACGCAGCCAGAGCGCTTGCCGCAGCCGGGGATGTGTGTCATCTTTTATTGAGGGGCAGGAGAAGAGAGGAACAGGCAAGTACCAGTACAGATGTGCCTGCCAGGACAATGAGGTTTTTCTTTTACTGCTTTTCGCAGGCTTGTTTTCCTTACAAAAAGTCAACCAGGAGAATAAAAGCAAAGATTTTCATTGGCATTCTTTGTTTTCCTGGACAGGAATATATTGATTAGCGATTGGCAATGTGCGTTTGAAAACACTTCAGTAAGCGTTTCAGGTATCTGCCTAAAATATTTTAAAGCTGCTAAAGATTTGCTCCCAGGGAATTCCTCCAGTTCACACCACACTTATATATTCAAGCGTATTCTGCAACACCTTGATTTGGGGAGGAAATGCTGTGTATGTATTTGTTCAGTGTGTTGTATTTACACGGAGTTTTGTGTTAGGTGCAAAGATGACATCAGAAAGTAAAGCACTGTGATCATCTCTTAAATAATAATTAACTATAATACAACCATGATTATCCAAATGTCATAGGGAGAGTGAATATATTCAGGCAATCAAGGGATTTTACAATGTAATTATTAGACATTGGGGAGATGTGACCCTGTTTAGGGTAACAGGGAGCTATGGTTAATTGATGTTAGGATAATCAAACTTTTGCTGTTTTATTATTCTGAGACCCTAGGCTTTGCAAGAAAACGTGTGCATGTGCTTAGAAAAAAGAAACACCAAACATATGAAAATATAAGCCTAAAAGTGAATCTTGAGGTTATACTTGCATTACCTTGCTGTACTGAATTACTGCTATGATTATATGTTGAGAAATCATTTATATTGTCTGTAAATCATCCCCATTTTACATCACAGTGAAGATTCAATACATCTTGATTCTGAGTATTTTGTAAAGGTATCTATTTTCCTAAGACATCAAAAATGACTAGTTTTTTTCCAAGTCAAACTCAAAAAATTGAAGGTGTTTTTTCCTGCAGCCAAGACATTTTTGTTGTTTTCTTTCTCGAAAGAAAACCTTTGATATGTGTACAGTCTGTGCATTCCAACAGAAAATACAGTTGATGCAGTCCCCCTTGAGCTTCATTGTCTTCTCCAACTTTAGAACATGAGGACATAAAACAGAATTTCATTTCATTAGAGTTCATTATGAAAGGGTTTCCACTGCACTGCTGTGATACTCAACCTCTGGAATTTCTAATAACTCAATCTGCCCTCTGGAAGATTTCAAGATTAAGTATAGGATTGCTACTGTCTTTTACTGAAAGTTTTTCTCTTGCTCTTTTTTTTTTCTTTTTTTCCTCTTCCTTGAAACAGAGTAATTTCTGAAAACTCTTCAGCAATCCTATCTCCATGTAAATTAATACTGTAAATTGTGCTACTAGTGAGGGTGGAGGGAGTAGTAAGAGTGGGTGGGGGGAGAAAAGAATTAAAATCATTCCAATAAATGGTTTAATTTATGCCTCAGCAGTTAAGCATGCTCCTGGTTAACAGAAATACCCTTCAGCTACACAGGATTTGGGAGGGTTGGAGGGCACTCATTTGCACATAAATAGCCATTAACTGATAAATTCCCAGAGGTCTCCTGTTGCATGCTAGTGGTTCTGACCTACTTAGCTAGCTTAAATTTGTTTTACAGAATTATTATAATTCCATCCTTGGTACTTAAACTTTGTGATTAATGCATGCCTCACAATACAATTAAAGTATAATTACACAGTTTTACAGTTTGCTATCATGGTGTTATTATTATTACAAAGAGCTGGATTTTGCAAATATTAGAAGAATTAGGGTTCTGATACCCATCACTTTGCTGTTATTAAGTGATTATGTTAAATGGGACCCCTTTATGTCTGAAGAATGAAGTGGAGAGAGGGGAATCATTAACTAACACATCAGATGGCTTCTAAGTGATTGAGGAAGAGATGTGTGGTGGGGTTTTTTTACACATCTGTAGATGATAGGTTCAAATACCTTTTGTTCATCTTTGCCAGCTGCCTATGACATGCTCTAGCACATCTGTGCTTCAGTGCTTCAAAACAGTTTCATACTAAACACCTCATCTCTGTAATCTGTTAAAAATCGTTTGCATGTGTTAAACATCTGATTTTATTATACTCCATTGAAGCTTTTTATTACAGGGATGGTTTTTTGGTCCTCTTATTAAATACATTAACGACCAGATACAGAGGTCCTATAGATCTGTGCAGCGTAGGTTAGGATCTGCGTGCAAAGATGATACAGATCTTGCGCTCTCTAAACTCAAAGCAGCTCTTTGTGAGGGTTCCTCCGTCTTTTCAGTTTGCGTGCATGAAGGTATTGTATATTTATAGTTACTGCAAATAACAGTAAGTCACAAACACTGCTATTTTTACCTTAATTGTAAGGGTTACCTGGCCTCTGTTTTGCTGGCCAAACTTAGTTCTGTGGCTACTGTTCATTCTTCAAGGAGTGATCCAAGAATCACTAACATTACTTATATGTGACCACAAAATCACTGCTGTACTGCATAACTCCTCTCGCATCGTTATTTTTTTTTTGCCAATTACAACTGCACTAAAAAACTTAGGTCTTTACACGAACAATTAATAAAACTGGCAAATCAAAGGACTGAAAAATATTTCTTTATAGTATATCCCTATTCCAAAGTAAGTTACAAATCTAATTTTACTTTCTTTATCTGTGAATATGTGTTATATTGCAGACTTCACTGGTGGGAAATGGAGCAGTTGACACATTTTCTGAATTACACTTTCTGTTCTTCTAAAGCTCTTAAGGTTACACTATAACATTTTTTTAGGTATAATTGCACAGTGGAAACTCCAAATGGTGTATGGAAGTTGAACGTTGGGCCCTCAAGTCTTATTTGATCCAGTGTCTTGGATTTCATTTTTGCTTAGTTTAAAAAGACCTGTTGCTTTTGTGGTTTTCTGGGGATTTTTAAGTTGTGCTATTCATTTCTTTAACAATGAAAATATTTCTTCTTTTTAATTCCAGAGAACACAAAGAGTAAAAGACAAATAGAAATCTTTTTCTTAGAATGACTCCCTTCACATCTGTAATTTTAGCCTGTATTTATGCTACTACAATAATATTATCTCTGCTTTCACTATTATCATTTGCTGTCATTGAGCTCAGAAAACATTGGTCATTATTACTGATGCATGGAAGCATGCCATGAGGTAGCCAGAAATTATGCTTGGAAGAACTTACTATATTTCAGGGCTTCCTACTTCAGTATTTGTGAATTGGTTTTATTTCCAGTCTTTAACAAAAAAAAATACTGCATTGAAGTGATTTAAATTGTTTTCATGTGGCACAGCAAAAATGCAAAGGCACGTTACCGGAAAGAAATGGTCAGCAATAAGAGCTGTTTTGCAAAGCTGGCTTGCAACAACTACCACGCTATGTGGAGAAAACTGTTATCCTGTAATAATAAGACTAACGAATTCAGAAATCCATTGATTGAACTGGCTCTGGGTAGATTATGTGCAGGCTTGCTTCAAGGAGAGGAATTTATGAAATGTTTGCCGCATCCAGCAAGCACTGCTGCTATAATACAGCTGCTTCCTCAGTGGTTTGCTTTGATCCTGTGGAATGAAAGGACAGGAGGATCAGCTCAGGTCTAAATGAGATTACAGCTGGTTCGGCAGCTTATCTGGTCTAATGCCAACTAGTGTGGCTTTGCACGTCCTAAGGGGTTTACAACAGAAACTGTTTATTGAGTATCATCGGTTTACTCAACACAAGCAGGCTAATCCTTCCCAGCCTCAGCATGTTGTAGCATTGTGCGTGAGCCAAACCAAAAGCTGGTGTAGCCAGGGCCTCCAGAGCCCTTTGTCTCGCTTCATATTGATTTTTTTTTACCTGTGTTAAAGACAGTAAAAAATAAAACCAATAACCAGCCCTATTGTGAGCAAAAGGTTAATCTGACCTAAAAATCTTACAAAAGCATCTTTTAACCCTAGAAGGGATAGTAGCCTTTCTCTGACTTTTTCACTCAAGGGATTTTCTAGTTTAAGGTTTTGAAGGGCAAAATAGGAAAAACAGCTTAAACGTTTAACTCTGTGTGTCTTGCGACGTCTCTGAATTCTTTTAGCAGCTGCACAGAAAACTTTAAACAGTTATTTCTGGCATTATTGACAGTGTGTCACCTATCTGTGGTAGGTGATGCTGTGTAGCAAGGACATGACATGCTGAACGTAGGCAGAGTAGTAGGAGCTGGTAGGTGGCCCAAGGCTCGTGCTGGTTTTTCACAGTAGTGGTTCTTATGTAAAAACATCAGGAAATGCCTTTATTGGCTGCTTTCGCAAAAAAAGAAGTTATGAACTAGATTAGCGCATCTTAAGGAATTCAAAAAAGTACCAAACGGGCCCATAGGAGCAGAATGTTTTTAAAAATTAAGTGCTGCAAGTTTTTAAACAACATGCCTTTTGTGTTGATATGAAATACAATGGAATATTAGATATAATAATATTTTATGTTTCCTGTCTGAGGTGAGTCTTTTTTGGAAGACATTACAGCATGTGTCAGATTACTATAAATCAGATGTTCTTTATAGTGTAGAGAAAGAACAAATTAAACTCTAGGAAGCCTTGCAGAGTAGTAGCAATACATTTGCACTGAAAAGAAACACAGTAAGTTATTGAATCTGCATTGTTGGAATTATGTAGGAATTAGATACCTGTATTTGTATACGGTGCATATTATTGGCCGTAATTAAATCAGTTCTGCTGTGATGCAGGGAAGAGAATTTGGTGACGGACCTATCTGTCCTCACCTGCATGTGGCAGACTTAAACTGGGAACTGTTTTGAAGACTGTTGAATACTATTTAAGAGAAAAGAGGGCAGTAACTTGAGGAATTATGAATGGCTGTTTTCTGTTTACTTCATGTAATTAGAGTGAATGTCTGTTTTAAGCTATATGTAAGCAAACAGGTCATCATGGGTACCCTGGAGGCATTATGAGCGTTGTGTGGGGAAATTGCTAAAGATGATGTTTATGATAAGCGTGAACTTTACTAATACTTCAGCCTGATGGACAAGGTGCATACAAGTTTAAACTGTAGTATTTATCCAATCACTTGTATTTTATCAAATCTCGTCTGAAGGCAATAGGTTGCTCTCATGTAGTATTGCACTTTTAGCACACTTGGAGATAAAAGCTATTGTTGGTGATTGCTTAAAGTCTTTTTGTTCAATCATCTGAACAGTGCAAATCAAAGCGTTTTGTCAGACTGTGAGAAGTTTTGCCTGGATAATGTTTCCCACACATGCAGGTCACCAAATAAATTATGTGCACAGTTTTACAGCGTAGCTGGTGCTGGAAGTTAAATGGATGCCCAGTGGTAGAACTCGTAAAACATTTTCCTGTTAACACGACCAGGCAGAATTGACATTGTTGATGGTAGCTTTGATCTAATAAACTATCAGTTCTAACAGTGATTTTTACTGTGTTTCAGAGGGGATGATGATAAAAGTTTAGCAAGCCTACAGTTCTTCCTGAATGACAGAAAATTAGCTCTACTGCTTGTATTGCCAAATGTTGGGAACAGTGTTAGTAGAAGATGTGTTACAAACAAGGTAATGTCCTTCACTAAAAAGATGTATTACACAAACAGCATCCTGTAACACAACAGATACTCCATAAAGAACAAAACCTGATTTTTCAGGAAGGAAATAAAATACTTTGTTTCGGAATTTGCAAACAAGTTAGTTCATTATCTTGAGTACAAGTTTGCCTGCCTTCCAAAATCTGTTTGTTTTCTCTCTTGGAGAGAAAGATTTTCCTAAGCCACTTATAGTTTATGACTCCCAGCAGGTTGCTAGAGAGTATCCATATGCATATAGGCTTTGATTTTCTGCGAAGGCAGCTAGAGGAGCTGGAGAAAGTGTTTCATTTTTTGAAAATGAAAACTTCACTTGAACTACAGTTACTCCCTCTGTTACAGTCTTGTTTAAATTAATAGACATGCAGAAAACTTGAAGTATTTTCTCAGACTTCCTGCCTGAAAAATAAGAATGGCATGATAATAACAAAGCGTTACATGTGTAATGGTAAGACAAGTGTGTTACTAGAAATTATATTCAGAATGTCCAAAGACATAACTGTGGGTAGTAATACTTCTAGTTTGTTCGTTTTCAGTATTTGGGGTTTATATTGTGAGGCTGCTCCTTTACCTCCCCTCAGAACTTTGTGTAGTTATCCTCAGAGTGCATTTCACATCTCCTGATCAGATCAGGAAGTGTCAACTGAGGTGACACCAATTCAACATTTGAACTTCTGCAGCCAGAATGGCTGTTTTACCAGTTTCTCTCAGTCTTCTTGCTAATTGAGTCTGAGTGAGAACACGCTCCGTGAGAGAAACTGCATTTCTAAAGCTGTGATAGATAAAGGAAAACATTTGAAAGATATGGTGAAGTTGACCTCAGTGAATTTTTTTCAAGCAATTTGCCAAACTTTGATTTTTTTTTTATTTTTTTTTAATAGCATGGCTAAGAAGAATTTTAATTATCTTTACATGGCCATAAATTTACCATCACATCTCAAATTGTAAGCTTTTCCAAAGTGACCTGTATGCTTTTGATCTGTTTGAATGAAACCCTGTGAGCTTAAACAGAGATCCACTTTAGTACAATATGCGGGTGTCTGTTCCCTGGTGTGGAGAGTACATCAGCACTGGGCCTCTATTAAACTACTGGGCTCTGAATTGTAAGAAATCATCTGTTTAAGGTCAAACTGTTAAGCTTTAAATTTTTTTTAGATATCTTTACTATGTGAAAAATTACTTTTAAAGTGTAAACAATAGCTTACAGAAGAGATGAACCTGTCCCGTTGTTATAATTCTCTGTCAACTGTTGTTATCCTGTTCTCAGAGTCACACAGAAGAGCTAAAGGCAGGATTTTGGAAATGATTGTACTTAAAAATGGGTTTCGGTACTGGCCTTTTGGAACCAGATGCTTGGCATTCCAGTCGCACTGTGTAGTTATCTTTTCTCACGGAATTTTTTTGAGAACAGAAGACAGTGAGGAATTGGTAAAAAAGGCTTAGCTTGTAAAAATTCTGAAAATTTGTTGTATCAGAGTCTGGGCTATTGTGTAGCTATAGACAGCTACACTTCATGGCCCTCCTGGTGCTCTAGAAGAATGTGTTTCAAGTAAATTATGTTGTGTAAGCAAGCAGCATGTTGGGTTCCCAGTACAAGAAAAACATTGAAATACTGATTTAAGTCCAGCAGAGGACCACCAAGATGATTAGGGGTCTGGAGCAAATGCCCTGGGAGGGAAGACAGAGAAAACTGAGTTTGTTCGTCCTTAGGAAAAGAAGGATTGGATGGGAGGTGGCGGGGGAAAGGCATTTTATTGTTTTGTACAGCAATCTAATGAATGGGGGGGGCTTTAAATAAGATGGAATCAGACCTTTCACAAAGGTGTATAGTGGTAGGAAGCAATGGACTGAAATGGTGATGAAGGAAGTTTTTGTTAGTTACAAAGATAAGATTTTCACAGGATAGTGAAACATTGGAACAAGTTTCTAAGTCAGGTTGTAAAATTTTCCTCCTTAGGGTTATTCAAGACTGGCATTGCTTTGAGGAGAGGTTGGAGCAGGTGACCTCTAGAGGTCCCTTCCAATTTAGATTTTTTTTCTATGACAGTAGCTCTTAAAAAAAAAAAAAAAA
>NW_009608007.1:0-1692 GCF_000690535.1 Cariama cristata
GGCCTGAAGGCGAGCCGTGCCGCCAGTTCCTCAGCCTCTTCGTCATCACCAACCTGGGGGCACTCACCCTCTACCTGCTCTTTGGCACCCTCAGCTACTACTTCATCTTTGACCACGAACTCGAGAAACATCCCCAGTTCCTAGAGGTGGGCGCACCCCGCGTCACCCCCCTGGCGCCCGACTGGCGCAGCTTTGCCCACGCCGCCGGCGTCCCCCTCGACGTCCTCCGGTCGGAGGCTGTTCCAAATGAAGCGTGCTGACACCCTGCACGCCGCTCACTGGGACTTCTCGCTCCGGATCCGAGCGACCCTCCTGCCCCACCTAAATGCCTGGCCCTACAGATACACCACAAATCACCTCGCTCCGGACGTGGCAAAAGTACACTGTCCTTTTATGCATCCAAACTGACCGTGCCCACCCTGGCACCCTGCGTTCCCTGGCATGTATCGCTCCTTGGGTGACGGTGGTACGAGCTCCCTTGCTGTGGCGGCCGCCACCACGCACGGACCGATGCCTGTCTTGGTACCCCGCTTTGGCAAGTCAACAGCTGCCCGGCTGGTGGTGGTGACTGCCCCTCTCGGCTCTCTGGTGCCTGTCCACACGGGGCCCTCAGTCATCCGTGGCCAGAAACCGGTACCACTTGCACAACACGCTAGACCTGACAGCCAGTGCTAGCCCTGTCCTGCCCTGAGTGCAGCTCCCCCGAATGGGCGGCACGCTGCGGCGTGGACATCGTGGCAAAGGCCGACCGGCAGTTGAGATGCCGGCCCTCCCTGCCTCGCAAAGGGCCGGGGTGTTGGGTCCCTCGAGTCTCTGCCTGGCCCCCGGCATGCCCTCTCTCCCTGACCCCTCTCTTTGG
This sequence comes from Cariama cristata, assembly GCF_000690535.1. Taxonomy (NCBI): domain Eukaryota; kingdom Metazoa; phylum Chordata; class Aves; order Cariamiformes; family Cariamidae; genus Cariama; species Cariama cristata. The sequence goes on from NW_009608007.1 coordinate 860, forward strand.
CTGCACCCCCCACAGAACCAGGTGCGTCGGGAGATCGCCTACGCGCTGCGCTCCCTCCCCTGGATCAGCGTGCCCACGGTCGCCCTGTTCTTCGCCGAGGTGCGGGGCTACAGCAAGCTCTACGACAACATTGAAGACTCCCCGTACGGTGAGCCACACCCCACGAACCCCTGCCGGCGCTCTCTCCCTGCCGCCCGGGTCCCCTTCCTTGCCCCGGTGCGTCACTGTTTCTCCTGATGACGGTGCACCTCACACAAGCCCCAAAAAATCCAGGTGGGTACCTCCTGCCTTGAGTAGGTCCCATCTATTAGTCGTGATCCCAAGTTCGCTTTAGGCCAACGTGAGGAGGTGCCCAGTCCCCCCGTCTCAGGTACGGGGCGCAATGGCCCACTCGACACGCATCCTCCTCTGCAAAAGCAGGCCTTCCCTTTCCTGAGCCTGGGTCCCGACAAGCCGGCGCCTGACTCGTTTTCCCTGAGTTGCGGGAGACAATCTGACCCTTTCACCTCATCTCCTCGATGGGATGCAACCCAATGTGGCACACCCTGCCGTGACTTGTACACACCTCCTGCCGCAAGGGCTGTCACGCTTCCCAAGCCCCGGCGGCCCCCGGCTCCTTGCCAACCCTCGTGGGTACCACCCCTAACATTCGTGTTCCCCTAGGCTGGTCGGGTGTCTTCCTCAGCATGCTGTCCTTCCTCTTCTTCACCGACATGGGCATCTACTGGATACACCGCGCTCTGCACCACAGACTGCTCTACAAGGTATGAGACGGGATGGCGGGCTCCAGACGAGAGCCCTCACCCCACGCCGGGGCCTAGCCGCTCCCCCCG
>NW_009608007.1:1974-2346 GCF_000690535.1 Cariama cristata
CCCCCTTCCCCAGCCACGCCTTCCACCCCGTCGATGGCTTCATGCAAAGCCTGCCCTATCATGTCTATCCCTTCCTCTTTCCCCTGCACAAAGTCACCTACTTGGGCCTCTACATCTTCGTCAACGTCTGGACCATCTCCATTCATGATGGCGACTACCGCGTCCCCCGCCTCCTGCAGCACGTTGTCAACGGCTCGGCCCACCACACTGACCACCACTTATACTTCGACTACAACTACGGGCAGTACTTCACCCTCTGGGACAAGATCGGCGGCTCCTACAAGAGCCCCACAGCCTTCGAGGGCAAAGGTCCCCGTGACTACTTGCGGAAGCTCCAAGAGAAAGGCTTGGGGGGGCCCCAAGGGGCCCCGG
>NW_009608007.1:2935-3158 GCF_000690535.1 Cariama cristata
CCTTGGCACTTAACGTGTTCTCCTCCTTCCTCTCGCCCAGGGATGTTCTGCAGGGTGCTGACAGGTCGCATCCTGGAAGTGGCATGCCTGCAGGACAAAGACACACTTTGAGTTCTGTAGGTCCCACGAGCTGCCTGAGAACATGGAGGGTGGGAAGAGGAGGAACAGGCACCCGGAGGCAAGGGGTGGGGGCTTCTCCTCGCTCAAGGGTTCGTGCCCGGCT
>NW_009608007.1:3180-7809 GCF_000690535.1 Cariama cristata
AACCTGGTCGCCCTGTCTTTGCGTCCAACCCGTGTTCAATAAATCTCGCTTGCCAACTTGGCTGCCGTTTGGTCCTTTCGCCCTTGCTCCCAATGCCACGCAAAGCCCGCTGGGGCGCCCTATTTCTCCCCTACTACCACGACGGGCTTATCCCGTGCCGTTCCACAGAAAATATGCACGTGGCCCCCTCCCCTCTTGCCAAAACAGCAAAGGAGACAGGGAAAATATTGCCGACTGCCAGCCCCCAGAAATTCTCCTGCGGGTCGGCCACAAGGACTCGACACCTCCACACCTTGGGTACGGACGCCGAGAGCCTCAGAAGCCCTGCCGACACCTGTGTTGCTTCTCACCCGGCGTGGCTCAGCGGGGATGAGGTCCCAGCACCGGCCGGGTGAGAAGCACACAGGGGACGTGGTGCTCCCCGGCCTCCTGCTGAGCTGCTGGGAACTGCGCTACATGCCAAAGGTAACGCGCTCGGTGCCACCATTCATGGTCAGAGCAGCCAGAGCCGTCTCTGCTCCCCCAAACCTCCTTACACATAACTGCCTCCCCGCACGGTGATGGCACCCGGCTCTCGGCAGTACCTTACTGACGAACCCAACCCTGGCTGCTGCCTTCCCTCCTCCTGCCGGGCACATTTAAGGGACACACACAAGTTTCTGACTAGTGCAGGTTCCACTTGACGCCAGCCTGCCTGCTGTGTGAACAGCCAAACCCAACCACCTGGCACCAACGTCGTGGATGGCACCCCAGGGACTTGCCACGCTGTTCCCATTTATCCACAGCGGCAGCCTTGGCTCTCACCCCCTCTTCTCTCCTTGTCCCCTGCAAATATATCTAGACCCACAAAAAGCTGCAAGGACAGCTGGGAACTTCACCAGGGGCCGTGCACGTGCGACTCACGGATGGCGTCGGAGTTTAGCATGCACATGTGTTTCCCAGGTATGGTACAGCCAGGGTCCCATGCCTGGTGAGCCGCTTCTGTGTTTATAGTGACGCAAAAGCCATTAGAGTGCAGGATGTTGCTGCTCAGGATGCTGACAGAGCTGGCCATCGGGGTACTGTGTGTCCCATTTGATTCCCATCCTTTTCTCTGCTCCCTGGATCATGTGGATCAGTATCTTTCCTTAAAGTGCTGGCCAGCACCGGCACCTTCCCTTCACCTGGTGCCCCCATACGACGCTTCCCTTCTTGGGGAAACTGGCGCTCGGGTACACAGTGACTTTGCTGGTCGCCAGAGCTGCATCCCCCATATTGGAGATGGATGCCCCTCTTGGCTCTCTGCCGTGAGGGACCCTCTGCTTCCTGCCCCCTCTCCGCCATCCCCTGGGCACCTGACGGGCGCGAGGGAATCCTGCCCTGCGAGGGGATGCCGGTGGGAACCCCTGTGCCAACCGCCTTGGGGGTCCCATTCCTCTGCCGGCATGGTCCCCGGCCCGGGTGTGCTCTGCTTTCGCCTCCCTATGACAACTCGTTCTGCTCCACGTGCACAGGAACCCTGACCTCTGTTTGCTGATTAACTTGGAGCCCGCAGAACTGCCGAGGGTGAAGGCAAGGCCCAGATCAAACACAGCGACAATATCGCTGACCTTTGTGAACCACCATGTTAACCAGGGGCCCGATTCCCTAACAACTTTAGACCTTCGGGAAGAGCCTCGGGCCTTCTCATCGTCCCATCTCTCCGCCTTTGCTGAGCCTAGCGCATGGCAATGGCATCGCCGACACCTACATCCCACATGTGCAAAACCTTTGTGAGTGACAGCCAGGGGGTTCGGGCATGTGTCTGGCTTGGGGCAGACGGTCCCTGGGAAGACACTTGGGGAGGGAGAAGCAGCCAATGGTCAAACCGGGCTGCATTGAAACCAGTGGGCAGTGTGAGCCCAGTAGAGTTGTCACCCTCTCTGGCTCTGTGGGCTGAGAGGTGAGATGCCCTGGGGACCGCTGGACCCCACTGCCTCTCGCCAACGTTCTTCCCACGGGCAACCTGTTGGCGCCCAGGTCCTCACGTAAACACCCACGGGAAACCCCCAGGGACTGGCCGTGTGCCACAGGTTGGAGGACGCACCCAGGACTGGGTCCCCCCTGTTCCGCACCCCATGCTTGAAAACAGGTCCCCCATGTTCCGCACCACGCACGTGAAAACACCTCACCAGACCTAGGCTCCCGCATACTCTTGCCTGCAACTGTGAGCCACGTCCTGCCCCGTGCCCCGGGGATGCCCCACGCTCTGACGCTTACCGCAAGCCTTTACCTTTGACCGTGGCAAAGGCAAAACTCGCTATAAGCTCAACTGCTTCAACTGCATGCCCCTGAAAATCAGCAACAGGACAGAAGTGACGCATGACGGGACAGAGGAAATAAACCATCAGCCTCCAGTCCACGTGAGACCTCTGCCTATCTCCAAGAGCCACGCACGTTCCTCCAGGAGAGGGGCTGCACAGGGGTTTGCCCACAGTCGGTACGAGAGCCTCCTGCACGATGTGGTGAAGCAAGGCAAAGGAGGTCCTGGACATACAGATGAATTCCCAAAAGCCATGCATAAAAGTGAAGTTTAAACCTCATGAGGACTGCTGCCCTACACCCAGCAATACACATATGAGACAGAGCTGAACTTACATGGACGTGCAAAAGCAGGGGCAGGCATTTCACACAAGTGGACTCAGAGGAAAGTGGAAAAAGGACCGGGTTGAAAGCCTGTCCCAAGCCTCAGCGACACATTCCACTATCGGGCCACAGGCATGCCACTTCCCCTAGCCCAGGCAAGCGAGGGTTACCTCCACTCTGCCCACACCAAGCCCTGCCTCGGCAATGCCTTGCCCCAATCCACCAAAACCCCGGCGAGCAGGTGGGAGTGGGTGCCCCATCCTGGGAGCTGCGGGGTGAGCGGCAACCCTCAGTGGCCAACACTTGCAGGAAAGTCCTACAAGTGAAATGGCATCGCCCCTGGCACAAAGAGACCCTGCAGCCTCCCGTGGTCCTTCTCCTGCTCCAGCACAGCGTGGGCACCTCACATCCCCACCAGACAGAGGGATGTATCTGCAGCACCGCAACACCTGAGGACAGGGAGATCAGGACCTCCCGGTTACACATGTGCCATGCCGAGGCTGCGGGCACGGGACGCATCCTCCCCTGCGGCCTTGGGGCACTGTACCTTGGAGAGACAGAATGCTGGATTTGGGACCCTGATGCTGCTGTTACCACAAGATGGAGGTGTTGCTCGAAGCACACCAGCAGCAGGAGCTGCACCTGCCTGGACAGCCTTCCTCCTCCTCCTGTTCCTCCTCCTCCTCGTTGCCCCAGAAGTGTGGGGCCCAGAGGCAAGAGCAGCTTTGCTGTGCCGGCTCTGCTGGAGGACACGCGTGGGGTGGCCCAGAGCCATCGGAGACTGCATGAGGCGTGGCGGCATGCCAAGGGCAATTCCATGAGATGCACAGAAAGCTCTGGAGCCTGACAGGGCCACCCTGCTGCACTCCTTGCGTTGCCGCCTGCCCCCCATCGTTGCCAACCGCACCCTGACACAGACATGTATATGTAAATCTGTACAATTTATATATGTGTGTGTATATATATACACATTTTTACTCCTCATCTGCTTCGACGCCGACAGAGCCTTGCTGATTTCGGATGCGCGGAAGAGGTGCCGAGATGAGGCACTGCACATGCCTGGCAACTTGGAAGACTTCAGCCCGGTGAGGAGCTAGCCTTACTGACAAAATACATTATGGATTTGACAGATGATCTGTCCCTCTCCAGGTACGGTATCGTTCCAGACACCTACTGTGTGACACCGCTTTGCAAGCGGGCCGAGACAAAACTGGAGTCTACTGCTTGTGTATCCAAGCGAATAGCCTGCGAACCCTCCTGAAGTACCTTCTGCTCCACTTGGCAGGCCTGCTGCCCTGCGGAATCAGATCGACCTTCCTCTGAGAGTAGCCATGACTGATGTTTTGGGAGCCTGCTTTACTTTTGGAACTACAAAGAGGCCTATCTGTCTGCATAATGGCTCCCTTGTAAAAGACAACGCATTTCCATGCCCCTATCTCAAGCGTATTGCTTTTACCTCAGGCTACACACAGATTAATTAAGACCCCCACCCTAACACTGAGCATCCCCGGGACTCGCATCAGAGTCTTCTTGCTCCTCAAGGGAACTTTGCATCCTGAGTTTTACCTTGAGCCTGTTCACTTGGTGTTCAAGCAGATAATCGGGGCCTCACCGACATTCCAGAATTGACAGCCCTGGCTAAGAGCTGGTCGGCTCACGATAATTGACTTAGTCCCACCTCGCCGGGAGTATAAATCAGTGTGGGCCAAGAGCTCCCCCTCCTGCCGTTGATGTGATGCCATGTGGGACACCAGACTTGTTAGAGTGGAACGGAGAGGTCACCATGACCGTGAATCAGCAGAAAGTAGTGGGGTTTTAGGCCTGAGCAATATGTTTATCTTGCAAAGCAGATGTGACGGATGCGGTCTGGCTCTCGGGTTGACTGATGCCACATCTGGAGTGAGGGAAAGGTCTTGCGGCCTGATGGTCCTTTGGTAAAGTCAGGGAGGCTCCCCCTCGACATCTACACCTAATTCCCCCTCTCTCCATGACTGGTGGGGCCTCACCGACATTCCAGAATTGACA
>NW_009608008.1:0-4890 GCF_000690535.1 Cariama cristata
TTTCTTTTTTCTTTTCTTTTCTTTTTTTCCTCTTCTCTTTTGTTTTTTATTTTCTTTCTTTCTTTCTTTCTTTCTTTTTTTTTTTTTTATTTGCACAGGCAATAAAATGCAGGTGTTAAAGAGTCCCTGGCAATATCCAACACAAGGCCAGCTCATCTTTAAACAGGCTGCACTGGGGTGCTTTGATGGACCTGAGTGGAAAGAGCCCCGTGGGCAGCACCCCCCAGTGGAGAGAGGTGGGGGATGCCTGCTTTCCTGCATGGGGAGCCCATGGAGATGGTGGGGGGCCGGTGCTGAGCTGTGCATTGGAGGGCTCCACTCCTACCCCAGAACCAGGGTGTTACCGCAGGTTGTAGGTGTCTCTGCTTTGTTCCTTTTCTTGAGTGCAGGGGGAGACATGACCTTTCCTTTGAACTTCCTTGTGCACGTTAAATCCTTCCTGGAAGAACCAGCGACTTTCCTTTGTGTAATTATTCTGTAAAATACACTGTGTAGCAGAGTCAGTTTAATTTGTCGGTTCCTATTCAGTGTGTCAGACTGATGGTTGTTTCTTCCATGTCTCCAGCCTCACTGCAGCTGCAATGGCAGGTATGAAGTTGCCTCTGGCCACCGCAAGGCAAGGGGGACAGGGGAGCCATGCTCAGAGCCATCCTGACATGATCATGGTTGAGCTACCTCTTAGGGAGGCCCAGTTAGGCTAAGACCTTTGGATACTAAAAGTTATTGATCTCCATCTTTATTTATGTAGTATTTGCTTTGGATGGGGGTAGAAAAGCTTTCAGAGTGGTGTTATACTATGGATGACTTTTGGGGCAAGTTTTGGCACATGCAGATGGGGTTGTAAAGCCTTTAGTGTCATGTCCCAGGCTCTAATTTATTTAGGAATCACAGCTGCCCAATGGAAACTACAATTTAGGGATCAGAGGTTATGCCAAATGAACTAGGCAGAAATGAGAAACGCAGCCAGCATCTGCTGATGCAAGGTGACAGGCTATGAGTGGAATCACCCAAAGCTGTTTGTGTCCTCTCTATGCTAGCCCATTCCTCCATCATCCCCAGTGCATCCTACCACTAACCCCCTTCTCCCTACCTAATAACAAGGAAACCCCAAACCAGTGAGAAACCTGTGCTGCAAAGAGCCTGGGCAGACATGTGAGTGTCAGGAAGCATGGGGTGGTGCTCACTGGGACCAGCAACAGCAACTCCCCAGTCTTTGCTGGGAACTGCCCCAGATACAGAGTGATCCCAGCAGCCTCAGAGACAGGACCCGATCTAAGGGTGAAAAGCTCTTCCACTGGCACCTGGTGGTGTCATGACCTGCTCCCAGGACTCTGTACTTATTTCATCCAAAGAATGAATGAATTAATGAAAATATGTAATCCTAGCCTTTAAACCGGCCCAGGTACTCCGGACTCCTTCTGCCCCCACTTTGCCTCCAGGCTGATTCTCCACGTCTGGTTGGCCAGGAGGATGAACTGGATCAGTTTAGGTGTGAGGTGCTTCACCATTACGGTGTCTTGTACTTAAGGGGTCATTTCATCCCTCACCAGGCAGGTCATAAAAATCCCATCATTATGGGTGCGATCTTCTCTGAGGACAGGGTGTACTGCCACTGTGTTTTGTAAAGCCATAGCCATTTTCAGTGTTAAGAACTGCAGTGAGTGACAGCCCCATCTCACTCACTGGGGTTTTGCAGAGGGAGAGAGGGAAATGAGCCTCACTCCTGCATGCACAAGCCCATTAGCCAAGACCAGCAGGCAGAAATGTGGAGCCATGAACTGTCCCCACTATCTCCACATGACCTCTGAGAAGGGTCCTGAAACTGCTCCAGCACCAAAAGAAAGCTTGGATGACCTCCAGTGAATGCCCTGCAAAGGATGACCCTACAGCTCCAGTGACTGTGAAGGAGAAGCCCAATTTCAGCACAACAAGGACAATTCACATCCACTTAGAGATCTGAGCTGTAGTGTTTGTATCTCTGCTAAACTGCCAAATAACCTCTCAGCATACTGACTGGGGAGTACTGATCCACCTGCTGAGCTGGGTAAGTGCCGTAGGAATGGAATAATTTAATTCCTCTGTTTGCCAGAGTGAAGCAAACTAACAAAAAGCCCATTCATCTCTTTAATAAAACCTTTCTTCCTTTTTTGTAATCAATATAGGTCAGATCTCTTTCATGCAACACAGGGCTCTAATTATGCTAAGTAAAAAATGTAATTTTGAGAATCTATAAATGTTCTAAATGTGATGTATTTAATAACGTCAATCCTGGCTAACTAAGTAGCAGAAAAATTACTTCTATAACTGTTAGGGATGGTGTTTACTATTCTAGAGCAAACACCAGTAATTTTATCTCCCATATATTGGCAAATTCAGTGTCTCCTGACAGTGGAGAATACATGTTCCGTAGCCCTTTACTGTGCTGAAATAGCCATTTAAAAATAACTTTGGAGGTGAGATGTGATCTGATCCTTCCTATTCTTCTTCAAATGCATGCACGCCCAGCACCGCGCAGTAGGCTAACCTGATCTTGGACAAATGCTTCACAGGTTTTCAGTAGTTATAAAATGCTTGGTTTCAAGACCAGAGAGCATTTCACTCCTAAAGCATAGCAAATCAGCCAGGAGAGCGTGAAGCGACTCTAGGAAATCTCCCTTTTGTAGGGTAATTTACTTTCAAATAAGCAGAGAGAGGTGTTAGGGACTCCCTGCCATCCCAGCTGGCTCCGTGACAGACTCTTGGTCTCCCCAAGCCCCAGCCAACAATTCATTCTCCTCCCGAGGACTGTTCAAACAGGTTGGAGGGTGGGGGATATCACAACCATCACAACGCGGGGCGATCCCCTCGACCTGGCCACAGCTGGGGCTGCTTCTGCCCCCCCAGTTCCTTCCACACGCCACATGCAGGACATGAGCAGCACCCTGCCAATCTGCAATTCCTGGAGAAGATCAACCCAACTTAGCTTATTTCCCAGCATTGCTATACCACTGGGTTTTGCAAGCAAAAAGCAGGCTCAGTTGCCCAGTTGAGTCCAAGCTGCAGTTTGTCTCATCTTTCCTGCACTCAACCATGGTCAGAGAAATGGAGATAAACTGCAGAGTTACCCTCAAGGCAGGAGCTGCCACCACCAGCACTGCAGAGATGGGCCAGAGGAGAAGCTAAAGCCTTTCCCTCCACACCTTATAGCAGACTTCATCGTTCGATTCTCTTTCCTTTGTAGTTACTCACACACCCAAGGAAGGCCTTGACACAACTGCTCCAGCAGACGGGGCTGCCAAACGGCCCCTGTGTAAGTCAAGAGCTGCCCAGTGCTGCGGGCAATACCTGCCTGTGGCTGCTGGCCCGCGGGACACGGCACCTTGGCAGGCCAGTGAGTGACACCTCATCATACAGCTCATTGTGAGGGGTTCGCTAAGTGGAGGTAATTAATGGCTGGAGAATGACATTTAAACATGTGTTTGATACTTTCTCCTAGAATTAGGACAGAATTACACTACTTTGCATTCTGATTAATTCTTTTAGCCTGCAGCTGACTTCAGATTTGCATAAGCAGTGTAGTTCATGCTTTCTGCTACCAAAAACCAAAAAGCAGGATATTTTTCAGCTATTATTTTGCTTTCAGTTTTTTCAGTTAATTTCCACAGTTCATTTGTCATTGTTCAAGAACATACAATGCGTTGCCAGCTCTATCATTAATGCCAGCTCAATAGAATAGTGTCAGAACAATGATGACGTCTCATTTGAATGAATTTCAGCTTTTCTGATAAAAATAAAAAATCCTGAGCCCTATCTGTAATTTTTTCTGACCCTGTACGCTGCTCTCTGCCCTAAGGACCTCATGCTTTGGCCTGTGAAACTATATTTGTGGTTCCCCTCATGGGTGGAGGCACTCAGTTCCGAGCCTGTTGCTGGCACGTTCAGTGCTCATGGTTTTAAGTCTGTTTATCCAAAACAGAAGCTTGCCACTCCCATAATAGAAACATCACAACATTACAGTGCAAGGGCGCCGAGGTGGAGCTCATGCTCTCCGCAAGCTCTCTTGGGATGCTCTGGAGTACGTGCATCTGCCAGTCACTGCCTGTCAGCTAAGCAAGGTAGAAAGAAAAGCACAGGCAAATTAATTAGGGAAAAGGTAGACTCGCTTTCTGCCCTTTAACTCAAGCTCCTTGCATAGAAGAAGGGGCCTCTTTTATTTACCCCAGCTCCTTGTTCATGAAGTGCTTCTCCCTTCTCCTCCACGACATACACTATTCTTTGTTATTCTGTTATCCACTGATAAATCCCAAGAAGAAGGGGTATTTTCTTCATTTGGGAAGTGTAATTAAACAACCTTGCTTTAGAGTCATGCTCGGTGCGTGCACTGAATAAATAGCCACCGAGCTCCTCTGCTCGGGAGGTGTCAGCAGGCTCGCTGTGGCACTGCAGTTTTGCTGGGTGCACGGCCGGTGTGGATGCTCGTGTTCACACGGGTGCCGTCGTGCTGTTACAGTCGAACACCTCTTGCTGGGTTGCAAGTCACCTGGCAGAGCCAAACCCCAAGCCCTACCTATTGCCTCTGTAAGTTTAGACTGTAGTGAACAGGAAAGAAGCCCAAGAGAAGGTTTATCAAGAAGCTCAGGCTGACATTTTTATTCCATTACAGTCACACACACACTCAAACAGCCCAAACACATCAGGCCAAAGGGCACCACAAGAATTCAAACAGTTTCAGGCTCTTCTGCAACTGCTCATCCATGCTAGAGCTCAGTTTCCTCTCAGAATATTCAAGTCATAAATTCAGACACAAGAGCTGTTTCTTTCCTCTCCTCCCTTGATTAAGCTGTATGGCCAGATTAAGCCTGGGTATGAATGTCGTCATTTCCATGGCTGAATGTCAACCTTTCCTGAAGA
>NW_009608008.1:4921-8579 GCF_000690535.1 Cariama cristata
GGGAAGTTGCTGGGGTGTGCTTTGAGATGCCGATTTGCTGAGCTCTGAATTTACAGTATTGTTTATCAGATTTCTCAATATTTACACTCAGTTCCCATTCCAGTAAACAGATGACACATTATATGATACTACTGTTCAAAAAAATCCAAGGAAATGAACACCAGAAACTCTGCAGCAGAAACCCACAGACATGAAAGATGCTGAATTTAGGTTCCTTTCAATGCATTTTCACTCTGTCCATTTTTTTTAATGGACAATTCATAAGTATTTAGAGCAGGCACAAGCACCTGGTAGATAGGCATTGCTCAACGGGTTCAGACTCTCAGGGTTTTTAACTCAGAATCTGTCTGTAACAGTGACAATTTCCAGATGCTTTAGAAGAAAGATTTCTGTAAGGGATGATAATAGGAAAGCCAGCCGCTAAATCAAATTTTTCTTTACTGAAGGAACTCGGCTTGTGACAAGAAGCACGAGGAATACACTCTGCATTTTTTGAAACTCAGTTGAATGGAGAGTGAGCAAATGTTCCTTTTTCTGCCTAGCCCTGTTTGAAACCTGCGCAGCTCTGGCACGCTCCAGCATCCTGGGGCATTGAGTTGCCCAGGTGAGTGCCTTTTCATGGATGCACATGAGATTTTTCTTCTTTTACTAGAGTATGGTACCAGCATTCATTCTAATTCATATCTTTTTTGCAATATTTTTGTTTATCTCTGTTGACAGACAAACCTACAGCTCTTGGTGATGCCATTGCACAAGAGCTGGCAGATGCCTCGTCTACCCTCTGCACAGTAAAGCCCTTTGGTAACAGCCCGAGACAAAACCTCTTCTTTAGAGGGTATTTTGTCTGCACTTTAAAAGCAAGGAGGACAATCCATGAAATAAGGGGGTGTTTCCAAATTTGTTCCGCCACCTGCTTTTAACCACAGAGTCCCCGCATGGCTGTGGGGTCTGGGCAGCAGCCCCAGCCCTGCCTCGAGATGGACAGGCTGCGGGTGCCCCAGGGGCGTTTGTGAACCACACAGGGTAATACTGGTTAAAGCAGCTTCAGAGGAGCCAAGGACTGAGAAAACAAACAAGTGCCTGGTGGGGACAGGCCCATGGTGTGTGGCTTTTGCCCCAGAAAGGGAAAATCCCTCTTGCTCAATTGCAGAGAAGCTGTTGTTACTTTTGTATTGCACTCTCCTGTCCTTAATTAAATTGAATGATTTTACATAATAAATCGAGCAGTGCACCTGCAGTATGGAATCTAGATTGGGCAAAATGTTCATTTTAATTACACTAAGTTTATTCAACCATGTTAATGCCAGTAACTCCATCTGGCTGGAGCAGCAAGCAGAGTTTGGCATTTATTTCCAGGTATACAAAGCTTTGGTTTCTGCAAACTGAAAGGAGATGTACCATCTAAGGGAATTTGACCACGATGTTTGATTTAGCAAATTAATTTTAAGCTTCGAGAACATGATGATAGCAAATAAAGCTGTATCAGCTTCACTTGGCTCAGAGTTATAGGGGGACATTTCCTGCATATCAATTAGCTTAATATGGAACCAGTTTTAGCAATGGCTCTAATTCAGTAATCTGTGCCTCAAAGAGTTACACAAATGAGGACATTTTAAGTATTAGATTTGACTGAATATTAATGTGATGCTTTTTCATAATACAGACTAGTTGCTAAAGAATTCTCTTTAAAGACCAGCTTTGAGCTCAGCCATGATGAGGTGCAGTGTGTGCTGTTTTGTAATGGGTGATAAACTCTTCTAACAGGCTGTAATTGGTGTTTGTGTACTTCATTTTAAAATATCCCCATGTGAAGTGATTTTAGTAGAGGATCTGCCACAATACACGTTAGCAAGACGGTGACACTCCTTGTATTTCCATGGTGAGCAAACCCAGACCTTCTGCCGCTGTTATTCTTGTGTTTCTTGGTTTGTATTCATTTATTTTTTGTTAAGAACAGAAGATTTCTTCTTTCCTGGTGCACAGAGAAAGTCAAACCATCCAAGGACAAGTACATTTACAGAGGTGACAAAGCCATTTGTAGGAGCTCATTCATTCTGCATCTGGACTTTGAAGCATCCGCACAGAGATGAAGGCTCTATCTGAAAGAGCTGTGTGTTACTTTTTAAGGGAAACGTACAACCTCATTAACATGAGTTACTGTTGTTAAATAGCCAGGAGATATGAAAAGAAGCAGCAGGCTGGCAGGCCCTTGTGGTTCGCCTGCCAAATGAATATGGAATTGAAGAGGTTGCCATGAAAAGGAAACTTCTTGCATAGTGATTTACAGTGTGAGTGCCTAAGCATAAACCAGAAATACTTTAGGGGTTAGGAAACACTGAGATTTAATATGTATTTCTGTGATGATAAAGTAAATTCTTCCTTTTTTAATAGCATCTTCTGTAAAGCTTCTTTTTAAAGAGCAGGCTACTAGATATACAGCAGATACGGGATAAGGAGAGCTCTCGGCTTTCTAGAAGCCACTGCAGATGTAGTTTCTAGTCCTGGTATCTATGGCTAGTCTCACAAGTATTCACACAGACTTTGCCCAAGATATAAGATTTATAATATAAACCATAATACAAAACAGCCTCTTTATCCGCCATCTGCTGCAGTCTGATGTTTACCCAAAGAAATAAGAACAGTTACATTGCTTTGTTTTCAGCTGATTTTGTGGAAAACAGAAAACTCAGCCATTCCTGGTCTTCAGGTCCAGCATATTTCACCACAAAGCTGCTACTCCTTCGTTAGAGAGCCCCAACGCATGAGAACCAAAAGCTGAATTGCCTGACATTTATGGGACATAGCTGCAAGGCAAACAAATCCCCTCTGGCGACCAGGCTCTCCTGCGCGAGGCCTTGTTCAGACGTGTGCAGGACAGGACTGTTCTGTTCCACCGAGCTCAACAGACTTGGGAAGTGAAAAATAATAGGTGACTGCTAAGAAACGGTAAACAGAGGGATGTGTACATTGCATGGCCAGTGCTGGGCCAGGTATATATAACTGCGAAGTTATACCCCTAAAGGAGATGACACTATGGAGGGAAATAGTGGAAAAATAATTAGTGCTAATAGCAGCTCAGTAATTTAAACTTGCAAAGTCAATTACCTGGTCCTCTTATCTTTGTGGGCTCTGTGAGGATCCCTAGACAGGCAGATAAATGGGTCTGGAGCATCCATTCACCAGCTGAAGTCTGAGTTGAGAGCTGGGGATGATGCAAGAATGGAAACACAAGTCCCACCATCATAGCAAACACAGGCACGTGTTTTGGATACTGGCTTGTCAGTCAGTGTGGTGGGTTGACCCCAGCTGGATGCCAGGTGCCCACCAAAGCTGCTCTGTCACTGCCCTTCTCAGATGGACAGGGGAGAGAAAATGTAACGAAAGGTTCCTGGGTCGAGACAAGGGCCGGGAGAGATCACTCACCAGTTACCAGCCAAACAGACTCAACTTGGGGAAAAAAATTAATTTCATTTATTACCAATCAAATCAGAGTAGGCTAATGAGAAATGAAACCAAATCTTAAAAACACCTTCCCCCTACCCCTCCCTTCTTCCCAGATTTCATTCTCAATTTTCTCTACCTCCTCCCTGTCAGCGGTGCAGGGGGAGGAGGAATGGGTGTTGAGGTCAAGTTCATCACCCGCTGTCTCTGCCGCTCC
>NW_009608009.1:0-1616 GCF_000690535.1 Cariama cristata
AACTCATTCTCTCCACCCCCACTATTTTCGCCCTGTGTGAAACCTGAAGCTCCTAGTTATGAAAACCAACACTCAGTCCATCTTCAAACACGTAAAAAAACACAACTTAAAAGCAGCCAGGATACCGAGACACTTCATCAGGTGTCACCCAAAAATCAAACTGGCCAAAACCCAACAGCCTCGATGAAGGCAGGAGTCATCAGACCACAAAGGTTAATACATTCTTCCCATGCATTCTTACATATTCCAAAAGTCACAACAGAAATTAAGTGTCACTTCTGTCCAAAATCTTTGGTCTAAAGACAGCTAGGACAAACCAGGATTCTCACAATTAAAAGGAAAAGTGACATTCCTAACTTTGAAACTCCTGCCGTTAAGACAACAGTAATAATAACAATAAAAAAACCCAAAGACTCTCCAAACCACATCCTTTCTTTTTAACAGAACGGGCAGCTGCCATCAAAGCACTTGTCTGGTCACCTCCGCATGTCTGCCAACAAGCAAAAAAGCTGCAGAGCAAATCTGGCATCAGGAGCCACAGGACACTGGATATCCTTCAGTTCAGAGACTGGCTTTCCACAGAAGGGCTTGCACACATTTATTTGGGGGAGTACTTCCAAACACATGGATTATGTTTCCCCACTAGCTCAGTCTAGTGTATCTTGAAGTACACAGTCCTAACTCCCCCGCAAAGTTCTGTAACCATCTAAAAGATTTTCTCCTAAAAATTTATGAAAAAAGGGAGACTGTCCGATGATATGGGAAACAATGGGATGGGAGGAATCTCAAGGAAGTCTGCATAGTTTGTCAGATGTACAGAACAGACCAAGGAAAGCTTGAAAAAAATAAATGCATTTTCTCTCGTGGTCTGTCAGTCACCTCAGGATTTTATTTTACCTACAAAATAATAATTTAAAAATATTAGACTAACGTTAGTAAGAAAAAACCCAAGTTATTTAAGTACCTACTAGATGAGACACTTCTGGCTACTCATGCCCCTATGGCAAAATATCATAGTGTAACATATCTCATTTACTCCTGCTTTAAGAGGAATCTTTTCAAATGCTTCAACTCAGTGCAAGTTTCAGAAGCATTAACTACCTCTGAAACAGTGGCAGAGACACAGGGGGGTCTTTGGGGGACAACACCTTTATCCTGCTTTTTGTTTCAGATACAGGCAGCTTTTGCAGGTGATTTTTGATACTGTCTCATCATCCATTCTTCTACAATATTTCTTATTTTGTTTTTCAGCATTTCTTTTTTATTCTTCAGTGAAATAAATCTGTGGCCCTGCTTGCGCTCTAGAGTTTACAGGTTCCAAAAAATGATTTACAGAAGCTCTTACTGCATCTCTCTCCCAATCTGTAGCCTCATTCCCTTCCTCCCTGGTCTGAGAGGAAGCATGACTCAGCTCACAGCAAAAGAGCAAGTTCCTTTCAATAAATTAAAATAGACAATGACCACTCCCAAAAGCTTTTGTTAGGCAGTTTCTATCTATGTGCAAGTGGAAAAAGTAAGATTTTTAGAAAATGTTACAAATCAGTCAGACCTGAGCCACCAATTTATTCACCTACCAAGTTCTTAAATAAAAAAGGAACAGTTAAACGCATTAAACT
>NW_009608010.1:0-58509 GCF_000690535.1 Cariama cristata
TAATTTTAAAAATAATTAAAAATTAAAAATAATTTAAAAAAACAAAACCAAGTGACTTATCCAAAATGAAAATATTTTCTCATACAAGCCATTTAAAAATTCCTTTGTACTTTCAAATTCTCAAATATATGCTAAATGCCCAATTTACCGTTCCTGTATTATGCCAGCTCGCCTTTTGATTTCAGTGACTAAGGTAATGGTGAATCAGTCTCAATTGTATCAATTGTATCAATTGTATCTATTACCTTTTTTTTTTTTTAAATAATGCTTACACCTCTTCTCTTTAGGAGAAGCCAGTCAACCTCATTCTGGTATTTTTTTATTCCCAGATTTACACAGTTTCGTATTGTGCTGGGAGATTTTGATTTTGAAACCGTAGAAGCAGCAAACAGAGTTCTTGGACCTGTTTACTTCATCACGTTTGTATTCTTTGTGTTCTTCATATTGCTGGTAGGTATGATCTTAAAAATGCTTATCCTTTTGCATAAGCAGTAGAGAAGAACTGTTGTATAGTGCTCTGAGACAGCGTTTTTCACCCCGAGATGACACTGGGCTTGTCCTGGCTGCCCCTCAGTAGGCAGAGAGGCAGTCCGAACTCTTTTGCAGGGGTTCCCAAGCAGGCAAGACATTTTGCAGCTCTCCCTTCCTCCAAACAGCCACAAAAGGGGTTTTTGCACCACAAAACGAGCACGTTGCACCTTTCACTCTATTGCACCACCCATTTCTCCAGATTTTAATTTCTGAAAACTTAATTGGGTGTTCTTAAAAACTGCATAATGTCAGCCTTGACAGGTAGAAAGGTTAAAGAGGGACTTTGATGGGACTGTGTAGGTGTAGGTTTGCTTGAACAGTTAGATTGATGTTTTCGTTAATTACTTCAGATTGAAACACCATCTGAAAAAGCTACAAGTATATGACAGGAAATGGTTACCTCGAAGGAACTGGGCCTTTTAGGTGATACTGCAGATGGGAAATAAGCAATTTGTCTCCCAAAAATATTCCCCAAAACCATCAGATAATTTAACTGCATTAGGAGCATGTCTGCACCCAGAAAAGCTCTTCAATTCCATTAGTTACATGCCCTAGCACGGAACAGCCTCCAAAACAACAGCCCCGCATAATACAAATGCAATTTCCAGAAACAGATATCTAACTGCATCCTTCCTGTGCAGAACATGGTTTTGGCTATTATAAATGACACCTATTCAGAAGTCAAAGCAGACTTTGAAGCGATACCCAGTCAAGAAATTCACATCAGAGACCTCTTTAGACAGGTAAGTAAACACTTCTGTAACTACCTCATTTAATTCGAGATAAGAGGAGGAATTCTAAGGTACATCACTAGCAAAGAGCCTTAAACAGCTGGGCCATAACCATTTAAGAACATCCACTATTTGATTTTTCACTTCAAATATTTGACAGATAGAGAGACATCCTTCCATGACATCCATAGGAGCTCCTAATGGTAAGAGTAGCGTATGAGTTAGGGTGTAAGGAGCCTACCTTTACTTCACCCTTTTCAAAGCAGTATTTAAGACCAGCCTGGTTTGTGCTATGTCCCGTCATCAGCTTTCTTCAGAGCTTACTGTTGCTGCTCTTCCAAACTGAGAAACTAAAGATCTTCTCTGCATAGGAAGACAAGTAGAAACACGTACCTTTAAAACTCCACAAAGTTCAGACCATTTTTATGTGCCAGAAATGAGTAAAAAAGGGTAACAAATCTTTCCCTAACTTTTCACTTCAAATGATGACCTTCTCCTTTCCTGCCAAATACATACACTGAAGCCAAAGAGATTGCGTGCAGTTCTGTTGCTGGGACAAGTATCTCTGCCTAGAAACCTGACTTTAACTGGGGAATACAGCATCACCAGTGAGATAAATAAGATTGAGAGGGGGGTGGGATGAGACACCTGTGCATTCAGGCTGTATTTCTCCAAGTTGGCCTACACTGACTGCTCTGTAGAGGAGCCCTATCTACCTGAAATTTTCTTGTAGGATTTTATGAGTGGCATAGACAAAAGTTGCATTGTTTCTGCAAAGCCTAGCTTTCATTATGGAAAAGGGAGTTCCTGGCCAGGATACAGCTAGTCTGGCCAGCAACAGCACAGCCTAGATTCCTCCACCCAAGGTCATTCTCCTACTTATCTAGGACTACAGGAAGATTAAACTGAATATGCCTGAAAACAGAAACTCTTACTGGATTTGGATGGCTATTAGCTTCAGGGATTTCATGACAAATTTGAGATACAGCAGGGTAAGCTCTCTGAGCTGAGCTAAGTGAACAAAGAAGGTGATAGACTGGTAGGATTTCTGTTTAATTGCCAAGGCATTATGCTGAAGGTTTGTTCCTTGCATTCAAGTCCTTGTGCACAAGTGTCTCTAGTTAAACACCAGCCATTTAAGATGCCTGACTTCCCCTGTCTATGTTCAGAATTGCAATAAGGCCCTTGTCAAGCTCAAGTTGAAGAAACCTGAGATGGATACAAATCCAGCAGATGAGAACTTGGAAAGGTAGGATCTCAGCATTTGCTGTTACCCCCTGCACCGAGCACAGACCTGTTCTCACAGGACTTCTGTCTCCTCATTTGTGTGAATGACAAGCAAGGAATTTTCAGCCACTGAAAGACAGGATGTTTCTAAGCTTTCCAATGGAGACAGTGCTAACGAAAAGGTAGGCTTTATTCTTTCCTATATTCTTAGAAACTGCTGATTATATTTCAGAAGTTGAATAATACAAAAGGAGTCACAGTTGTCCCCACTGTTACTTACAAAAGCTATTTCTCTACAGGATACTATTTTTAACATCATAGGAACAGCAAAATCTAGACCTATCAATAAAGAAAAATCACTAATTATACCCAAAACTTCAAATGAAAGCTTGTTTAGGCAAGGTCATACGCTACAATAGCAGAGCTGGCAGGGTGGGATCAGTGTGTCTTAGCAGTGGTATAAAGTTGTGAGCTGGGCATTTGCCCAAATGTTAAACAGAAACAGATGTATGGAAAACAAACAAGTTTTACAGCAATCCGTTGGGTCACAGGCTGCCTCTGCAGCAACAAGAAAGATTACCGTAGCTTCCTTTTACTTTACAAAAAGGTGGTTTCCAGCAGTCTTTGGTAGTGCCATACCTGGGGTAAGCCTGTGAAAGTACTTCTAAAACTGTTTTTTTTTTAAAATCACTTCTGCAACAAGAGAAGGAAAAGCCCCTTGGCTAGCTGTAAACACTACTACACACACTGCTTGCAATCTCTCTCAACTCTGAAATGTGTATTCCTATATCCTGTCTTTTTGGAAGGGCCAGAAGGAAAATCTACTTTCAGGTGGAGGACATTTTTCTCCCCAAAGCCGCATATATCTTTTCCTGCATGCATGCCCCCTCCCTGCATGAGTGATTGTGTTCCAGGTGTCCCAGTGAACCATGCTGGCTTTGTCTGTGACTTACTTTTTTTTTTTTTAAATCCCTCTGGTGTTGAATAGAGCCATCTGAAGTTACCAAAGCCACAGGAAGGGAAAGAAAAACTTGGTCAGAAGTGTCCATCTACTGAGGACATAGACTCGGTCACAGCTCAGAGCTATGTCTCCACTGCAGAATTTCATCAGTAAGTGTGTGTGAGTCTGTTCTTGTAGTCTTATTCCCATCCCCAGGCAGCTGCAGCCCTAACTGAAACCCTCACCAAGTGACAACCTGAGAGACAGAAGATCAACACAAAGTCAGTGATTTTAAGATATCTGAAGTGCTCTTATACTGGCTGACAACAGCTGCCCTCAGGGAGGGAAGAAG
Source organism: Cariama cristata (assembly GCF_000690535.1). NCBI lineage: Eukaryota > Metazoa > Chordata > Aves > Cariamiformes > Cariamidae > Cariama > Cariama cristata. The sequence continues at coordinate 3,782 of NW_009608010.1, forward strand.
GAAACAGAAGAATTTATTAGAGCAGCTTGTAAGGACATTAGTCAAGAATGAGGTGGAACAAGAATTTAAAATGTCCCTCTTTCAGAACATCTCATGGCTGCCCAGGGAGGGAGACAGAGACTGTAAGACCTCGTGCTCACGACCTGGTATTTCAGGACTTGGAGTCTTGGCAGGTGACACAAGTGAGCAAAGAGGAAGGTTGCAAATGCAAGTTTAAGGGCAGCACCATCTCAAGGACACGTGTCTGTATTTGTGCGTTCTAGGCTCTTCATGTATACTGCTGAGTTGGCAGAGGAATTAAGTAACACTAATGCAAGACTCAGGAGAATTATGAAAAACATGCAGGAACTGAAGGATACTTCAGGCAAGATGGCACAGTAAAATGCAAGAATTCCTCTGGTAACAGAGATGTCCTGACTTCACACAGTTTAAATAAATCTAAAGTCCCCACACCCCCCTTATTTTTTTCTATTTCTGGATAAGAGAAGCTGGAATGTTAATAAAGGTATATACCATTGTTGCTTCCGAGTTTCTTCTCTGAGAGTTTCAGGTGCTGAGAAAAACTGGCCAACCTTGCTAGAGTTCTGGGTCAGCATCTCTGCAAACGCCTGAACGACATTTATTCCTCTGCCTTGTGCTGAGGCTGCTGTGAGACACAGATGGGTAACCAAGGGAGCAGACCATCAGCAGTGGGAGCATCTGGGGCCTGCTCTGTGCCCTTCTCTGGATCTCTAGCCCTGAGTAGCCCACTGCAACCCGCAGTTGCCAAGCACATGGGTCATTAGCCCTCACTTCCCCAGACCGCTTTCTTTTGCTAGCACATCTGCTGCCAAGGTTAATGCTTATTTCTCAACAATTCTTGTTCCAGGCACCTGTTGCTTCCAAAATAGGTTACTGTTGCCTTCAGAGAGGAGAAAAAAAAAAAAAAAAAAAAAAATTCTTTTGATCAGGTCTTTACAGCTGGGACCACTGGAGGGCGCTTTGCTTCACCCTTACACCAGCCTGACCGTTCAGAACATCCTTTTTATTCCTAAACCCATTTATACCCGTTGCCTTACAGACAAGGTGGTGTGTGCAGGCTAGAAGCTATCTACTCCTATGTAGTTCATTGCTGGGACTCAGCCCCAAGAAGAAATTATGAAAAGAAAACACATGTCCAGATGCCATCTGAACGTGCCATGAGGAAAGACGGGACCAGCACCAGGCTGAAACAGCCCACCTGCACCACGCAGCCCCTGCCCTAGGGAAGTTCTGCTGCTCTACATCTCAGCTCATGCGTCACATGCAACCCCCAGCCTCCAAGGTATCCTCAATCTTATCTAAATCCTGCAAGGATTTATAATATTATAAAGCCTTATGTCCTGCAGAGCACTATTCAAGCTACACGGTCTACATGAAGCTCCTACAGACTGCCACATGATCTCTGGTCTCTAACCGCGGTGTAGAGGAGCTGTGTCATGGAGCAGGGCACAGGCAGGCATTTGAAGGGATCACTTCATCCCAGTAGCACAATGTGGCCATGCACTGGTTTGCCTGTCAGGGTTAACCGATTTTGTACATCAGTCTCCTGGCCAAGCCGAGACATCTTCTCTCTTCTAAAAGGGACCAGTTTAAAACAAAGCACCTCTCCCCTCCACTCTTGTGGCTATGCAGTACCCCAGGACGCTTGTCCCAGAAAACACAGGTCACTGATGATCTCTTCATCTCGATTACTCAATAGCCTGACAGGCAGGAAAGCAGATGCATTGCACCGTTGGCATCTCCAACCTGTCCTCCTCCTGGCAACCCCTCTGGTACACAGAAGTCTCGAAACCTTTAGACACGGTTACTTACCCAGAACTTGCTGGAAGAGCTCTTAAGCACTCCTCAACCTTGCTCTACTCCTCCGGGGCACAGGAAACCCTCTTCATAGCCTGCCTCACTTCTCCCAGCAAGCTCCTTGCCCTGCAGTAAGTTAACAGCTCAAGCAAACCTGTTTGAGGAGGTAAAGCTTGGAATACTACAGATTTGCCTTGCCTCAGAACTGGTTCTTCAGCAAGGAGAGTCTGTCACAATATCACTGAGCTTTTTGCAACCTCAAAAATATGTTTCTTCTTAATTTTAGCTAACGGTGTTCAACACAGGGTTATTTTCCTTCATTAACATCTTCTTAGTTCATTGTATGTGGATTTGAAGCAGTTCCCACTAAACCACTATTTGAAGGATTTTTGTCTTCTCATTAGCATCCTGATCAGAGCAAGCTTCACCGAGTAACTAATGCTAAGGGAAGATGGAGGATTGTAGAACAGATCTGTAGCAACCTTGTTCATTCTTCAAGCTGATGTCCTAAGAATTTGTGCTTTCCCCTGCCCCCCCCGTCTTCAGAGGAAAGCCGTGTGATCAGAGGGAAGGTTATTCTGTCCCACCCAAAAGGCGGCTCTGAAGGCTGCCTTCTCTCTCCTCTCCCTCACTTCCTCCCTCAACTTCCTAGTTGTTTTTCTTGTTCCCGTTTACCTGCACTGCCACACATCCACAAGCAGAGTCTTCACCTTCAGGAGTTCTTCTGTCCCCTGTCAGGCCTTAGGCGGAAGAAAGGTGGATTTACACAAAATACAACAGAAGAGTCAATTTGAAAGACCTCAGTCGCTTTTCATATGAACTTACATCGATATACTATGAAAAAAAATAAATCTATTTGGTCCAGAGGAAAAGCATCCTCTTGTGTTTATAGAACTCCGTGCAGTAACAGCGTTTCCCGGCCACAAACACAAGCAGTAACTGCTGCGATACTGATTTTAAGGCTAAGAGATCCTTACGGATATAGACACACGATCAAACACTGCTTATCAGCTGAGGCTGTATTCATTGGCAGTGAATTAATTAGCGCAGTAATGGCTGAATCAGCTCTCTGCCCCATCTACTCCCAAAGTTGCTACTGCTGGAGCAGGAACGAGCAAGACTCACAGTTTGCTCCTGCGCCATCACACAGCAGGCCAGCACCCTAGCAGGAACCAAAGCCCACCTTGCACCATAGGCCAAGTTGTCAGTTCAGGGGCTGATTTGGTCACTTTCCTCCTGTCTCTGCTGAGAGGCACAGTCTAAACAGGTAAAATAAGGCTTAAGCTGCTGTAGCTTCATCCAGGGCTGTCTCAGCACCTGAGCCACCACCACTGCCTGCGCACGGCTCTGCTGGCAGGCTGCGGAATTCGGACCTGCCTCAGCCTCAGCAACACCACCCTGGAACTACAGATACGTACAGGAATAGTGAAGGAGTCGGCACTTGTTTTTAAGAGATGGCAGTGGAGAAGGAAGCATGATGAGAAACAAAGATATATGACAATAAAGGTTAAGGTACTTTTATTATAAAAGCCTATACAATGAGAACCAGACATAGCAATGCAATTATATCTGGTTTAGTTATATATATATTCCATATCTATATATCCATATAGATATATAGGTTTTGCTTTTACCAAAGTAAAACTGTTATATCACAAAATGCCTAGTTCTACCATTTATTTATTGCTCAACAAGGATGGCACAAAACACACTCAGCATAACTGTTGCCATGCTTATCTACTATACTGAATAAACAGCCAAACACTGCATAACAAACACAAAGCAGCTGTTAATTCTGAATTGGAACCAGTCTGATCACTCACTCACTTATAAAAATATTGGAATCATATAGATTTAAGCATTATAAAGGAGGAATATATTATTTAAAACATTTAAATAGTGCATATTGACATTTTGCATGTGGTATATAAAACACAAACATTCATGTACAACACTATACAGTACACATTAGTTTCAATGTTTGGATACACCCGTGTCTGCAGACTGATAGAAAAGTAACTGAAGTGTACATTGCACAATGGAACTGAACAAAATTGATAAATGGTCTCAAGACTAGTTTAACCTCATAATTCTCTAAGGTCCCAGATGATTTTGCAGTTAAAAAAAAAAAGGCATACCACCAGTGCTCAATAGTTTTAGTGCTTTTTTTTTCTGAATTCCAAAATTACATGCCTACAAGCAGAGTAAAACAAAACAAGAAGTATTCTACAGTACACAGATGAAATCTGAGCACTAAAAATCCTACTTTCAACCTATTTCATATGCTTCATGACAGAACAGCAACTCTATGAGGTTACATGCTAGCCATTTCTTACGTTGTGAGAAAGTTCATTTTTGGTCTTTCATAAAGCAGAGTGAATAATAGCTATGTTGACATTAGCCAGTCATAAAAACATGCAGTGGGAGTAGGTGCATGCAAAACATGGCCACAATCAAACTGATACACTGAAGAAAAAAAAAAAATTGAGAAAGCACCAGTTAAAATTAACACTTAGATTTTGCCAGATCAAAACCAGCTGCTGATGGCTGTTGCAGAGCATAAAGCTAGTAGCTAAATCATCATTCAGCACAGAAGATGTGATACTCAAAACATTATTTAGTTTCAACTCTGAAGCTAAATCATGCAAGGCCCATAAACTGTTTTGCTTACATCATAAAGGTTAGGTAACTTATTTTTATTCTCCAACTGTAAAACAAAATCATGATAAACAGCAGTAATTTTTTCACTCAAAAACGACAGTTCACCCTGTGGTGTGCATTAACTACACTGATTTTAGCCCTTGATACCACACTTATTTCATGTACAGTGGAATTTTAACTGTCCTAAGCCAGCTCTTTTCTGCTGGAGCTACACAAGTCTGAGCGCCATGAGATTTCCCATACACTGCAACGTTCATTATGTTCCTCAAATCTTCCAAAAGTGGAGATGCAGTATCCAATTCAGACAAAACACTATGTCACCACTAGTTGATAAACAATAACCGGTAAAATGATAAAATGAACAACAGTAACGTAAGTCCTGTAGGCAGCATGTGATATAACTTTTCAGTTTTCCAAGTTTTAAAAGACACTACGCAAGGTCACTTTCTGGTTTGTCCACTGTCATCTTTACCAAGGAGGAAACGTGACCACTAATGAGCAAAATCCATAGATGTTAATTATTATTCTGTTATAGGTGCAATTTAGAATACCAAAAATTAAAAAGTTGTTCCACAGCAGTCCTTTGAAAGGAATTTCAGTCTGTTTTTAAAATGTTCCAGGAAAGAGAGCTGTACGTTTAATTTGCTGACTTTTTTCCCCTCATAATAAAAAATAGGCAAGAGAAGTAGTTCAGTGTAGCATTAAGGTATTAATAATTTCTTCAATAATGCAAAAAGTTGGTAATAACAAAAGTCTCAAAGGTCTTGAATGCTAAAAAAAACCCCTATGGTTGTTTTGGAACAAGATGGATGCATCTGTAATGTAAGACTTTGATGGAAACTGTGTTTGCTAAAGTTGGATAGAGCAGTCTCAAACTTAGAAATCTTACTTGCTCTCCAGACAGGACCTACTTACCCTTCAAACATGTTATAGTGGCACCACAATAAAGTGCACAAACTGGATTCTTTCAACAGTGCATGACAAATGAACACAAGCACCCAATAAGTACAGTGGTAGTATACGGGAACATCATGTTATTCAGTGGGTTGGAGGAATATAATTTAAATTGATTTTGAAGAATCTTGTTTGCTGATAAGGACTTCTAACAGCCTAAGTTTGGCTTTAATTTTCTTGTACTCCCTGTACTCATCAAGCATTGGAACCCGATCTTCTTTCTGTACGTTCCTGCAAAAAGAAGCACATCTAAGTGTCAAGAAAATGCTCCATACTGCAGCAAGCCAAACACAAAAGCAGCTACGTGCAGTTATCTTGGAGCAGATAAAAACATTTCTGGAGCTTGTTCACCAATAATAAATACATCATTATGTTTTAGTTCAATGTAGTTAAAATTGCCATCACCTAAAAAAATGAATAGAAAATGCAGCAGCATTTATTCAGCACATCTGTTGCAGCATTGCTTACAAATCATTCTCTTATGTTCTTCTGGAGATTTTACTAACAGGATATGAAGACTTTCATTTCAGATCCTGTGTATACATTACACAAAAATACAAATAAATTTAAGCCAATCTACGTTTTCACTGTATGTAGACTGACCCACAAATCGATGAGAGAATTATTCTTATTTAAGACTGGACTATAGTAAGTTAATCAATTAATCTTGTTTTTAAATCAATCCTTCCTTATTAACCTCATTATTTGCCATTAAAGTCAAAAGGAGTTATGTTCCAAATTCAGCAAGGGCATGACGAAGCCATGTTAGTGGAATTTGTGTGACCAATGGTCCAGGAGTTTATAGTTAAGGTGAGATATAGTAGAAAGTATAGTTAAGTGAGAATGTCTGCCAGTCAAGAAAGTGACTGACTTCTTAAGAGCATTCTTGGTTTTGTTCATGAAGTGACACACCTCGAAAGAAACTCCTATTGCATACAATGGGCAACAGTTCAATCAAATTCATAACAACATATATTCAAATAAGAAGTCTAAAAGAACTAAACAATACAGAGAATAATAAAAATTATATACTCCATTATTGGTAAAGCAAATATCCACTGTCAGGACTGACCTACTGGAACAAAGGACAAATAGGCAAACTTCCCTGCCCCATGTTAAAAACAGAGGGATAATCTGACAGGTTTTTTTAAATAAAATACTTTTTAATAAATATTTTAAATATTAATTTTTTTAAATAGAAAAAAACCCCACTTCTTCCATTTTCATTGTTATGCTTCACAGACTGTAACAGAGGAAAGAAGAGTCAGGAGCAGGCTTCTTCCACTATTAAAAATACACAACACTGTTACCTCCTTCAGGAGGTTATTTATAGTGGAGATTAAACCAGATCAGATTCTATTTGGCAACATTCATCTAGAAAGTTGAAAAAAATACTTGGCTACAAAATGAGGCTGCTGTCCAGCATCTGGTTTTGTGCTAAACAAACCTTCCATTCTGCTGATAAAACTCCTCTTCAAATTCTCGTAGTGTCTTACGTAGCTTCTTTTTTTCAGCTCTGGCCTTCCACAGTTGCTCCAATAATTCAGGCCTAAAAATTTCAAGTGAAAGAAAAATACTATTTGCCATACAATAAAATTTAAATTCTTCAAAGCATACTCAAAAACAACTGAGCTAGCTGCCTTAAGAATAAATTTGTCTTGCTCATAAGTAATATGCTATCTGTCTGATGGTGAAATGTTGAGAACAAACTAGTAGTTAACAAAAGGGTATACATTTTCTGCTGTCTACACAGCTCAAGGAAGGCTGAAGATACTAAGAAGTTTAGAAGATACTAAACAATTCACTGAATACAAAAAGATCTTAGTCAGACATGTCAGAGGAAAGAACACTCATTCAAGCCAAACACTTCCTGACAAGTGCTGAACATGTCACTCCCCTCCACCCAACATCATATACTTGGTATCATGACTGCAAGTGCAATAATTGCAATTTCTATAATAGAATTAGCCACTTTTTATTTTTACATACATAGAAGCAGCGCGGGTGCTTGACAGTCTAAGGTCCCGGGTCAGTTTCTCTTGGCCATCTTCAACATCAGACTCAGAGTTTTCAACTGGGCTTAAAACAGACTGTGTTTGGACAGCAGTTTTTAAGATATCATTCAGGTCTGTAGACAAGCCATCACTTTCCTCCTCTTCTTCCTGAAAGCCAAAGCAGAAATTCAAAACAAATATGAAATATTTCAGTTCCCTACTGCAAGTGCTGGGAAGTATTTTTTAAAAATGCACTGCACACACCTTAATTTCTTCAAAAAAATGGGCAGTTTCACCTTCTATAATCGGCTGTAACATCTGCCCCCGCCTCTTGGTTGATGGTGACCCCTGCAAAAATTTAAGTTTGTTTCATTATGTGCAATTACACATTAAATGCTGCGTGCCATCAGAATTTTGTTCAAGCCATTTCATACCTAAATGTATTTCTTCTTTCAGAAGAATAAAAGACTGCAAACATACTTACAGAGCACCAACAAAATAACCATATAACCAAAAAAGCTCAGATGCCCAAAGTATCCTTGACATAGAGGTAAATGTTGTAGCTTATAATTTACGTAAAAATACTCTTCTTCAGACTTAAAATAAAAAGCACTCTCTCCATGTTGTGTAGAAAATTCATAAAGCGCAATATCATCTCTGAATTTCATCTTTACTCTTGTTCCTCCCAAACCAAACCACAGGGAGACTATAAAGGTACACAAGGCCAGAGCTGCTTTTTATCTTGTGCGAGGCATACAGTGGGAATAATACTGCCAGTTTCTTTTTCTGGAACACTCTGAAGCCCCGCAATTGGAAGTGCTATTTAAGAGTTATCTGTTGCCACCTCAGAGTCAAAATTCTTTGAACTTCAGCCTAAAACAGTCTAAAATACCTGTGCTGTACAGGTATTGCTGTTAGTTGCCTGTTGCACGTATGCAATTACGCCCTGCTCATCATTATCCCTGGACAGCCATAAGCAATTTCAACAGATGGACTCTTAGAACAGGAGGAAGGTGGAACATGAAAGCCACACAGACAATGACCTGTCAAAAAAACTTTCGTTTATGAAAGGTAAATAGCTTCCTGCTTCTTTGGACATCTCCATACAGGCTTCAGTGTATGTGATTAGTATACTGTGATACCATAGGAGATATCTCATGGAAGCAAGTGCCATATAAACCAAAAAGCAATTCTTGAAATACCTGGCACTGAATATAGCCTACCTAGAAGCTACCACTGAATAATCCTTGGTAATTAGAGAGCTCCATGTATCTCTTATAGGTTTCAAAAGCAGAAGCCTGACAAAAATATTTTACAGATGTTGCCTACAGCACAGATTAGGAATTATGTTACCAAGATCTCTTCCGAATTTAAAATCCTTTTGGCTGGCTATCACCCATCCCTTTATTTCACAGAAAGAAAAACAAAACAAAAAATACACACCCTGAACAACTACGATATAGTGATAAGGCTACTGATATAAAATGTATCTCAGCTGAGAAGTCAGATTTTTGAGGTGAGAGATTGGATAAAACTCAACTAGTCAAGGGCACCACCAATAACCTATGACTCGCCAGTCATGGAGAAATGCTTAGGTTTTTAAGAACCACCTGTGTTTATGAAGTTCAAAAAGGGATACCGATATAAAAATGTCAATCACATTTTTCTATAAAAGCAGCTACCCAAAAATGTATGTGCAAGAAAGCAATGATCTTGAACTGATCCCTTTATCTCAGCATACTTCAGCTTAAAGGGGATAGCTAAGAACAGTCAGAGTCAATGTAAACAGCCGATTAAGTTCCTGCACCCAGCTATGTAAATCTGGTAGAGAACTGTCTGTATGTAAAGAGATTTATCTCATGTCAGCTATGCAGTCCCTTCCTTCTAAAAGAGTCAAATAGCTTCTGTCAAAACTGTTTTGTTGCAAGTCTGGGTCAGCATGCAAGATTTTGATCATAGCTCATGAAGAACAAAGTCAGCCAGCTGGTTGTCATTCCCCAACTGTTTTACAGGTACTATAAACAAGGTTACATCAGTATCCTCGCACAGTATGAAAACTTTTCTTCCTCATCTCTTGCAAGACCACAGAGAGGGAAGAAAGAACAGAAAGCACTGCAAGTTAGAAGGAAATGAAGTGAAAACACAATGAACAAGCACAGATGTACAGATGCCGCAGACGTTGATAACATGGCTCACACTGGGGAAGCATGAAGGAATGAAATGGTTCTTAGGGCCATCCTATCACTCATGCCTCTGGTGACAGTAACCTGCAGTAGAGCAGAGAGGCAAGCTTCACTGCAACTGGTGTTACTATTCCTGGGGAGGACTAAAAGTACAGTATGTACAGCGACTTGGGAACGTCTCAGCCACAACAAGTTAGAACAGCTTATTTACTTCCACCGAGAAACATTTACTTTCTAAGAGTCATCAAGGTCACAGACAGCTTTGAGCTGCACTGCTCTCAGCAGTGTATCAAATGCCTCAAATATAATGATAACAACATCTTATATCTTCCACAAGAAAGATATACTTTATGGAACAGTATTACTAGCTTTTCTAAAGGCAGCCTAGCAGTTAAAAAGTGGAGAAAAAAAAGAAATAGCATTTGTTTTACTCACAAGAATAGGAGTAATGCTTGCTCTAGTTAACATTTGTTTTACAAGTCTGTATCTGTCATAAAGTGGCTTCACAATATGTCTTTCTTCTCTAGTAACCTAAAGGCAGAGAAACCACAGAATTAATTATACCAGTCACTCAATAATATACAAGCAAACACAAAGCGGTATGCTTCTCATGCCAGGCCACTTACGTTCCAATTAGGAATACAAAACTAGTTTAAATTGTGCATATGAAATGGGGTTTATGCAGATAAAGAAGAATAAGTGGGTGCGCTTTTTCCTCCTGTCTTTTCTCACTTTAACTCCCTATATTTTTCTGGAAGAAATTTTAAAGACTTCCTAAAAGTTAGGGGAGCTTCAGTAGAAGCAGACCTTGTATCTTTAAAGACTCACAGAAAAGAGGCAAAAAAGGGACCAAGAACTAGGGGAAAAGACTGTGTGCCTAGCAATGATAATGATTCTACAGCAATGACAAGGGAAAAAAGGAAAAGATGAAACTGTAGAGAAATTTTATCTGATATCTGATTTACTCTCAATTCTTGGCCACTGTATACTTTAACTTAATGAATCTTAAAGGCTACCCTGAAGAGTTACTGGCATTTTCTCCCTAAGGGGATTGTAGAACCAGTGCCAGTTATCTCCAAGACCATTATTCTTCCTTGGCTTTTAGACTGAAAGGCTTTTGTCAGATTTATACGGCAGTGCTGACTATAAAGCTAGTGTGCCAAGTCCAGGAGGCTGACAGAACAGAAACTGCAAAGATCTTGTGACTGGACTAGTGATGCTGATCACTGTCCAAGATAAAATCCCAGAACTTTAGGCACTAATTGCTAGTCACTTACTCTAACTTCCATACCTCCAATTATAGAAGGAAGATACATGCCATAGATTTGGGGGCTGGGGGGGAAGTGTCTTTTAATTTCTGTTTTTCTGAAATCCAGAATAACGTTTCAGGCCTTTTCCCAGGAAATTCAATAGTGTCATTTATTTTTAAGATTTCTCTTTGCCTCACAGACATATAAGATGCTAAACGACATCAATCACTTTGCAAACTTCAATAACCTACTGATTTGTGGAAAAAGGGCCTATTAATACAAACTTTAAGTCAATGCAATAACTCCCTCTGATGGCAACATGGAAACCAACAGATAACTTCATCTTTTGGAGAAGAAAAAAAACAAAACACAACCCATACACCAGCATTAAATTCTGGTATTACTACTGCATAAGAGTTACTGTTGTCTATGCATACATCAATACAGTTTGAGGAAGTAAACCAAGTATTACCGGCCGGCCATGTTGACTTTCATAGTAGAGGAGGCTTTTCTGGAGAGATGTTTTCTCTTCTACCAAATGGTCCTTTGTCATTTTCTGTCAGAAGAATAATTCACATTTAAATCAAACACAAGTCACTAACAGTTTTTCTACATTATCAGCTATACAGATGCCTTGGTCAAACTTAGCTTAGTTAATACCACACATCCCACCTTCATCCATTTAAAGCTGTCCAATACTGTCAGCACATACTTGTAAATATTCTAATAAAGAGTAAGCAAAATAAATGTGGTTCATCTTGATCATTTCCCCACAGACTCTGAAATACGAGGGTTTGGTAAAGGGCTGCGAGAGAGAGGCATCATTTTGTCAATAAAGTGATATCTGAAGTGTCTGACAGTGCTCTATTTCCCTCTGTTATTCTCTTAGAAACAGCCTATCCATAACCTTATGCTTACTTTTATATCTTCTGGCAAACATCTCTCAACTCGTTTTTCCTTTAATCTTTTCAAAATTAGTTCAAGTGTAGCTTCCTTGGTGGGCTTCTTCTCTTTCTGCACAACCCGCATCTCATCTCCATTTTCTTCATCCTCTTGGTCAAGAGAGGAACCAAAGCTTTTTGGAAGAGTGTTACTTCGTGGACGTGTTTGAGGTATGAATTCTCCATCTGAGCTCCTCTGCTTCGCATCTGAAATGAGAAAAATTGCTGAATCCAAAAGTTTAAAAGAAATAGCTCTATCAGTTCGTGTAACTGCAAATAAAGGAACGTAACAGTTTGCAGAGGCAAAGTTTCTCTTCTAATTAACTAAAAACAAAGCCACAAGAATAATTTGATTTTTGAATAGTTCAGAATCTAGAAATGAAACATTTTTACTGTCTTGTGGAATTTTACTGAATGACTTAGCCATTTTAGTTATGTAGATAATCTGTGTTTGTAGAAAATCAGAAACTGTAGCGTCCCTTACCTTTTATTTGCTTTCTCAATTTGGTAAGTTCAGTCATCCATTTTAAAACTTTTGGATTAGCTGCAATATCACTATAGGAGGGCTGAAAAGTAATACAAGCAAATAACATTTTATGAAAATGCACACACTATATCTTGTTTATAAATACTTCTTTCAAGATTTGGTAATATTTATGACAGTGAATGTGACTAGTAACATGGATGCCACTCTTAGTACCAGATCAGATCTCAGTGCCAACATAACGGACAACACTTGTGAAAATAAACTTGAAACAAGACATCAGAAGTTGAACCAGAGACTGGCAAGATGCTTCTGTCTCTCCACATATCTCATCTGACATCCCCTCAGCCTCACTGCATAACTGTCACCGTCTGCCCTTCTTTGGGCATTATGGCACATTTTCTAGTACTGCTGTTGCTCAGTTCACTTTTGCCAACAGCAGTGTATGATAAAATTATTCTCTTTGTGAACCCATGGTTATTCAGTGATGAACTACAAGAAGTAACCTAACTCCACCATGCAGTCCTTTATCCTGAATAAAAGCAGAAGGAGTAACTTACCTTACTGTTTTTCTCTTTTTCAAATTGTTCCTCAAATTGTTTTATTTTTTTCTGTAATTTCTTGACAAGCTGATATGGTGTCTTGTCTTCCCTTTTGTCATCTTTTGAGCTAAAGGATGCTCTTCGCGTTCTGTACCAAAAACATTTTTAAAACGTCATTGAAATAAGTAAACAAGGGCAAACAACTTCTATATTTGAGTAACAGATGACTAATTTCAATTTTTTTCTCCAGTTCATAACCCATTCTTTTCAGATTTTCAGTCAGAGATATTTAATTACCAAATCAAAATGCTTTGATCTGCCGCCTTCAAAATGTGACGTGTTATTTTTTCCTCTCTAATTTCAGTAATACCCCTAACATAAACACAGCATTTGAAATTCAAGTTTAATAAACTAATGTACATTAATTACATTGTTACTAAAACAATTCAGATCTTTTTGGTGGCTAGGCTACTTACCTAAGTTACTAGATACTCAGTACTTCTTGAAGTATTGGGCACAGAATAAAGCCTAGGCTAGAAGCTACCACTGAACAATCCCTGGTAATTAGACAGTTCTGCTTAACTGTCTCAGGCAAGTTATTAGATAGTTATCTAAAAAACATCTACATCATCTGCTGGCCTTACTAACACATTTCTAAATTATGTGATTCTGGTTTTAAATCATCTTTTGCGCTTGCTCAGCTCCCTGACGTTTGCTGCTTGTGAAAAGCCTTTTTATTTTAAGACTGACCATGAGAACTTTCTGGTACACTTATTACACAGGGTGCCTGAAAGATCCCTCAACACAGCTAGCGACACATCCGTAGTTCAAGATATTAGAAATACTGATCTAATAATCTACTACTGTAGATTCTTCTTACTTTCAGAATGAGGAGGACAGCTAATACAATCAGCACTTTTCTGCAGGTCAGTCTTCTGTATCATTTTAGCAGTACTTGTCAACTACCTTCTGTAGCTAACTGGAGAAAACTTGGGCAAGGATCTTTTTGCATCAATAAATCTATGTCAGACAGAGAACTGCAGACTCTAAACTTGGTCTTTCCCGTTCCAGATTTTTCTCATTTTTATGAGATTATTTCTTCCCTAACAAGCATGGAAAATCTCCTTAAATTCGCTTTCATAGTAACAGTAGTGGACAGTACAGGTCACAGGTTATTTACAGTTTTGGAGGGTCACACTCCCCAGCATCACACAAATAGCTTGGAGCCTGTTTAGTTACAACTGTACTTTCATACACTGGGTTAAACAGGCTTGATTCTCCAAATCTGCAGCAGAGGACCTGCATTAAGAACCCTATCTCTTCACTGTACTGCTATCCCATGCCTCTCCCTCTAACAGCTGACACTTTCCTATAACCCTTCTGAACAAAGACTTTCCACTGCCCAAACGAAGAATCTGCCCAGACCATTACTGCACACTTTAGTAGCAATGGTCTGTATAACCTGGCTCTTTTTACTGGGAATGGACAACACACTCTGCCAAACAAACCCAAAATTATGCAATATGAAAACAGATATTCATGCTATTGACAAAAAAAAAAAAAAGCCAAAACTTACATCAGATCATAGACCAGCAGTTCAGTGAAGACTGGTAAACAAAGGATATAAATACTATCTTCCGTCTAGGAAGTGCTGTTACAGCAGGTTGTCAGAAGCCCTGACCAAATGCCAGGGAAATCTGTGCAAGCTCGTCCTATTTTTATAATCTTTCACTCAGCATCTGCCAGTGGCCACTTTGAGAGACACGATACCACCCCAGATGAACCTCTGGCCTGACTCACTATGGCAGTTCCTGGGCAGGCAGAACAGCCAAATGGCCATATAATGCTACACTTGACCTTGGTCTTCAATTATATTGTATCTTGAAAACCCATCAGGCTCTTAAACAGCTCTATTTTCATACTGGCAGTAACATCTCCTGCCCCAACACCCACCAAATTGCATTAAAATACATACCTAACAAAAGAAAGTGCTTTGGATGAAGAATCTAAAGTTTCTGGATCATGTAAGAAACGTTGGCTTTGCCCAAAATCCAAACTACGATGTGACAATATCGGGTGACAGTCCTCTTCCAATGGATGATTAGTCATCCTTCCAGCCTGTGGGGAAAGCTGAGCTTCTCCAGATTCACTGTCCTCCTGCCAAGATTTGAAAGCAGGAAACGGATCTAGAAGATAAAAAAGGGACACAAAATGGTACTTTTCTGTTAACAGAATTATAAACAAGAGCCAAAAGGAAACAAAAATGCGTACCCAATGCTTAGTCTTGTATGCTATAAAGGATGTGGTGTCATACACAAAGTGAATAAAAACGTCGAAATACATCAGAAAGCTACAGATTCTGTCATGTAACAATTGAAAGAAAATGGTACTGAAATGAAGTATGCACACTAGGATCCCTTTTTCAAAGTGTATCTTGGGAGTATGCATTTCTGAACAGTTCAACAGTATAAAGGAGCCTTATTTATGTATCAGAAATCCACAGTTAGAAGAATATATTTACTGTCCATTGCAATATTTTGCTGTGGAAATTAATTTTCATACCTTACGCATGTACTTTGAAAGACTGTCCTCTTGGTTTTGAAGAAGGTAAGCCTGACAATACCTCTTTAGGTATAATGCCCATTTGCTTAAGTCTTTTTAAAAGAGTGTTGTTGGGTTTTTAAGTTTAAATCCATTTTGACACCACTGAGAAAAAGAGATTTCTTAATTTGTAGAAGGTGATTTGTTTTAGGTAGGGGATTCCAAAACAATCAATTCTTTTAAATCACTATAAAAAGTTAGTTGCTAACATCCCTTACAATTCTTAGACATGGTTTTCTTGCTGTCTAACAAAAAGCTGACATGGCCTTCCAAGCACTTTAATTTAAAAACCCACCCCCCTTTTCCTTTCAAAGAGTTGCTTGTATTTTCCAGTTCAAATCAGAAATTTGAAAACTGGGTTCAAAGTGTGCAGAACAACAATAAAACCCACAAAGTAATCTTTAAAAAAATAACCCTTGTACCTGCTTTCCATTGTACATTTACTAAGTATTATTGGGATTTTTTTGGTTTTGTTTTTAAGCTATAATCTTGCCTGTTTACACAGTACAAGATACAAGAAGGGGACCTTTTAGAAAAAAAGTAAACAAAAAAACTGCAGATCAGAATATTCCCAAGATATAAGGGACAGCAGGTGAAGGGTTAGTTAGAAAGCAAACCATAAACTATCAAAAGGCAGATAACTGAATGTATGGCGAACCATACTTACCCTCCCCTTCTCTCTGCAGATGCATTGTTTTGAAATCAATGAGGGGAAAAGTGATAGGGCATGGCGCTAATAAAATGAAAAAGAATGGCAAAAATACTAAAGTGAACACACAGCACAGTCAGAACAAACTATACATAACACGTAAAGCAGGAAGATACAGTATCAGGGAAAAACATCCCATCTTTTGGGCCAGGCCCTGAGCACTCTCAGCTTCCAAGCAATTTCAATGGCAGGTAAGGATGCTCAGTCCTTAGCGAATTTGAACTTTTTACTGAAAAGGCTTACAAAGAACTGACACAGGAATAGTAAAGACTTATTGCAGTTTAGTAAGAGTCTCACACATCCTCAATTAACAAAAGACAAGTTCTAAATATGTTTTTGCTCATAGTTCGTAAATAATAGAGATGGTCATGATTTCCAAAAAGCACAACAAATGCAGAAAAAAAAATACTCAGAAATACAGATTAACTGATCTGCATTTTTGCCTTAAGCCAGCAAACATTTCATAGTCGTTTTCAAGAACTCTGTTGGTTACAGGTCTTTAAATTTTCTATTATATAGGCTTTAATAACCCAAATCTTGTAATAAGATTTGGACTAGCACAGATTTCTTTACAAAGCCAATCTACTTCAATGGGATGCCACAAGGGCTTGCAGTGCCTTGGAAGGCTGAAATCCTAATATCTATTCTAAAGAGGCCTAAAGAATAGCCAAAGTTAAAATACTTTGCAATGAAGTAACACCTCTTGCAAAACATCATGATTTTACTACCAAGAAGCTTGTAATATAAATTTATATACAGATACGCTACTTTCTTTTCAAAGTAAGGGTCAAAAAGCTATTTCGGTAAGTAAAACTAAAGCAACTTTTATGAGCAGATTTAAGAAAATAATGAAAAAGGAAGCCACAAACCTTCTGAGAATACATCTTAAACCAGATTAACACGAATAGAGGATGCAGCAAAATGTAATGTGCAAGTAAGCAATTAATGTAAATAAAACACTGAGAACATAAGCAGGATTTTTTTTTTTTTTTAAACTTTAGACAGCGTTATTAACTTGGGCAACAAGTATGAACATCTGGACTCAGTGTCTTTGGATGTCTGCAAATCGACTTCTATATGACATGACATACTCTGAATGTACAGTTTGCTAGGGCTCAGGAAGGCCAACCAGCAAATATTTTACAAATGTAAATCAGCCAGTCACAAGTTGCAAACTCTATAATTTGTAAAAGGGTTAGAAGGGAAGTATGGACTCATGCAAGCAATTAATTTGGAAAACAGTCAACACTGGCGACAAAATTACAATAAGTTATCAGCATTTGAGCTTCAGGACAAAGCTTTGTGTGCTGACATGCTACAACTATATGCTGCACTGTTAAACTACACACGTTCCAGGTATACTTCACTAATTTTAATACGTGTAACACAGCAACCAGAAGTTAAGTGCAGTCATTTTTTGTATGAGTGTCTTACTAACATTTCACTGTGACACTTACAGGCATCTCAAAGAATAGCTATTACTGGAACAGCCTGTTGGAAGTTAGAACCTCGTCCCTGTGTAATAAATTTGTATTGTATCCACCAAGTTGTATTTGCAAGGTTTTAAAATTGGAAACAAGTGGACTGTGCCCATGTACTGTCAGTGACAGTTCACAGTATTTTAGCAAACTATATCACCTGCATTTTTCAAGGTGTGACAATTCAGAATATCAACAGCAGGCACAGGAAACAGGATATAAGGAACACATAAAAAGATAAGTACTTCGGAAAAGAAGATCTTGACAAGAGTGTTTTGCTCTGGTTACAAAGGGGTTATGTTTTTACACAAGTAAAACAACAGTCTAAACAATTATTACAAGACATTTGAGCAACAAAGTTCAGTAAAGTCACGAGCTTAGGGGCTTCCTAAACCTGGAAGGCCATGGAGAATAAGGTCACGAACACAAGGAATCCTGTCTGAGAGAAAACTGTATTGCAAACATTTTGTTTTTCCTAAAATCCAAACAATGGAGGGAGAAGGGGCACAGAAATAATATCCATCTGCAACTTTAGCTTTAGAAACCAACATCTTTAGAAAGTTTTAGAAACTTTAGCTTTAGAAACCAACGTCTGACATTCCTCATGTTTTTGTTTTAAACACTCAACACATTTTTCAGAATAAATTAAATAAAAATTGCTGTGTTTAGCAGTTGAGTGATTTTAAGTCAAATTCAGCTAGTATTAGAACTTCAGGAGTTTATATTTTAAGAAAAAGAAAACCAAAGAAGACAGAGTGTGAAAGAACTACATGACATAATTAGAGAAAGTGTTTTTAAGGACTTGGATAAGAGACTCAGGGTCCTGGGAACCATAAGTCACTTAAAAAAAATCTCTAGTATGAAATTTAGGCTTTTTTGCTTGCTTCAGTTGCTCCTTTGACTCTTTTCATTATAGTTTTTTAAGGTCCTTCATCAAGTTGCATATAGTTCTGAAACAAGATAGGACCTGTGTCATGACTTGGTTGATCTTATCATGTGTATGGGAACATATTATTCAGATCGAACTGAACAAAAAAAAGTGTAAGTTGTCTGCTGCTTCTACTTTGTAAAATGTTTTGTTTATCATTACTAGCTAACTATATTGTGAGCTAAAGGGTGAAAGTTACCTTCCCATTTGTCACCATCAGATACATTCTTCAGATCTAGACGTGGTACTTGAACACCCAGAGTTTCCTCAGAAACATTAACGTTGCCATCTCCTGACACCTCTGAATCAGTATTTGCATTAAGATCACAAGTCTTGCTACTTGCATCCTGTATTTAAATAACATAACAGAACAATTTTATTATTATTTAGCAACTGGAAATCAAGTACCTAATCAGTGCCAGTTCCAGCACTTCTGGAAATTTTCTGGGGGAAAAAAAAAATTCTTCTTTCCTCACTCACAGAGTTATAAACAATCATCATCCCCTGCCCCCGCCAAGAGTAGTCAATTATTTGCACTACAAAACATTCCTTGCATGGGATGCATAAGTATAAGCCTGCTCTGCTGCCAAAAGTTTCTGTGAAGTGAGATGATGAGATCTCTAACAGAGGTTTTGCAAACCTTGCAGCAGACCAACCAACATAAGATGTTAAAAGCTAAATTTATTGGTTTTCTTCATATCTGTATTTCATGTAAGTTTGTAAGATGCTGTGTATCTGTAGATATATGAAATTATAATCTTACCAGAAACATCTCTGAAGATATTCTATCATTGCCATCAAGCAATATATTATTTTGCCTAAAAAGAAGACACAGACCTAGTTATCATTTTAAATACAAGTTCTTAATGGACAGTAAATACTATATACCCCCTTTACATTTTATTCTT
This sequence comes from Cariama cristata, assembly GCF_000690535.1. NCBI lineage: Eukaryota > Metazoa > Chordata > Aves > Cariamiformes > Cariamidae > Cariama > Cariama cristata. The sequence continues at coordinate 23,233 of NW_009608010.1, forward strand.
ACATAGCCTAGTCCAGTGTTAGCAGATATGCAATGTATTTCCTTAAAGTGATACTAAAATTCTGGGGAGCAAAAGTTACATTGCTTCCACTTTGTTCTTCACACGGAATTTCAGGCTGAAGCACATAAACAACAACTGGACTTGAACCAAGTTGGAAATAAAAACAGCTCAGACCTTTATTCTCAAACTGGGAGTAAATATTTTAAAACTGAATCCAACTCAGACTGAAATTTCAATCAGTGCTGAACTCAAACTGCAAATGAACTTAAAGTTTTCTGGATAGTCACCATTACCAGCATTAATTCTTCAATCATTAAGAGTAATAAAATGTGCCAAGGTATTTTAGAGAAAATAACTTTTTTGTCTTCTGTTTCTCTTGCCCAGAACATAGGGTTGTTCACAAAAAAGCCGTGACATACATCATATCAGCTTGTACTTATTTTCTCTTTTAGGTGCATGAAATTCCATGCCTTTTATATGATCATCATAAAAAGGTAAGTCCATCTTACTCTCTCCGTTTTCACATGCAAAAAATTGTATGTTTAGTTTCACCTCCCTCATGTTGTACTGTGTTGTCACAAATCAGTTTGGTACATTCACGTTTCAAAACTGAAGTTACACATTCTGCCACGTCACTGACTAAAGAAAAATACATACCTTTCACTATTATTTTCTCCATCAACATCTGTATCTTCATCACATGGTTTCAATAATATATCTGCAGTCTGTTGGCAAAAAGTATGTTTAGAAATATTTGGGAATGGCATTTTTAGCTGAAAACATTTCTGTAATCATCTCTGACCACAAAAAAAACCCTCATGAAATAAAAGCACAGCTTGTTGTGTTGGGGTGAAAATCATACTTTTTAACCATGAAACATTTTTACATCTGAAGTAAGGCGAGTAACCAGGTATTTCAATCACTAGCAGACAGACAATGACTTTTCATCTTCAGACAAACCAATTTTTACTATTTCATTGAAATATTAACACCAACAGTTCTGCTGCAAATCGTCAATCATAGCATGAAGTTTGGGGTGACTAAAATCATTGCACTAAGTATATCTTAGTCTCAAAAATAACAGAGTTGGATGTAGACTTGTGCTCAGCATATACGAAATGAAACAAGTCTGACAGACTTTCTAAAAGGAGCTACTAATCCCTGTTACTAAATAAAGCAGCAACAGAGCTGGAAGGGGATGAAGAAATGTTGGCATTTCTATGACACCATCTCACAAAACAAGTTCAGATGAGTACATGTCACCATTTTGTTCACTAAAAGTTGGCACAGGAAGACTGACTACTTTTAAGTATTTACACCAGTACTTTATTTCTTCAAAAAGTGTCTTATTTGGGGGAATATAAGAAATTTGAAATATAAAAGATGTCATTTTAAAATAACAGATTACGTTTCATTTCAGACTTTAAGAAGTTCTCACAAATGATCTTTAAAATGTCTGAATATAAAATAAAGTTACCTAGAGAGTTCAAATATACATAACAGTTGCCAGTTTTACACTGCTGACACTAATATTCACCCTTATCAGACAAAACTCCATTATTCTGTTTACATTATTCCAGCCTTCAAGTCAAAAAACAATTTTTAATTACAATGCATTTGTCCTACTCCAGGAGATAACTTCCACCCTGGAAATGACTTGTGCAAGTTTTGCGTAGTCACACTTATTGTAGTTGTGGAAACAGCTGCTTCTGTTTCCATTTCAGACCCAAAGGAGTCTTTCATTTCCTACAACCCTACATGCCTTTCTCAAACTCCTTTCATACAGAAGAATCAGTGTATTTCCCTTTAACCTCTTCCCCAAAGATACAACTCTCCAATAACATTTGAAATGGTGTATTAGCAAGACGGTAAAAACTAACATTGAAAAAAAGACAAAGCTTCACTCCAGAATGCCACCTTACCACAGAAATCAATGGGCAGAAACGTATCCAAAAGCAAAAAAGGCCAATGACATCAGGTATGACAACAGAGGTGCATCTATACGTGACCGTGCACTCCCAAGCATCATGTTCCCCTTTATATTCTTAGCACAGTAACATACTTGGAACTCTGAAGTGCACATACTTCTTAAGAAGTGTAATCCACATTTCTCAGCTGTCCTTTGAAACCGTTGGAACAGCATAAAATACACTGAAAAGTCACCAATTTGCAATTTTTGCTTCTCCATCTACATTTGTACTTTCTGAGTTTTGAGTTCTAAAGCTCAGCACATATTTTAACTAGGAAGTCAGGAGAAAGTAAAGTGTTAGGAGTTAATATAAGAAACTTGCTCTCTACTGTATTTGAAGGCTTTCATTGTCAAAAGACTGAAAACCTAAAACAAACACTACAAATAAAAGAAGACATACAATAGCCAGTCAGAAAAAGACTTAGGGCAGAAATATGGAACTCTACCCTGTACTTTCAACAGAGTTCTTGCAAACATAATGTTCGCCTGAACTAGATAAAATATCACCTAATTGCAACACCATGTTTTGTGCATTTTACTCTATAGGATAACAATCGAGTAATTTTTTTAGAACAAGATTTGGTACTAGCATCAGGAAAGAACCTGGACAATCAATACATTCTGTGAAATTTTAATTTACAGAAAGGGATTCTAAAACAATATGCTAGTTCAGCGGGAACAACTGAAAAATTTGGCTTGTTAGGTGATTCAAAATTCATTTGGGATCCATAAAAGTAAAGAGAAGGCTAGAAGAATACATTACAATAGTGAAAAGCACTACAGCAACATTCTGTTTTAATTAAAACACAGATTCCAGACAAGACTCACAGTTTCACTATGCTAAGGGATCCATTTCTATCTTTTCAAGTTCACAGACCCATTAAATTCTTCTAGTTAATTTAGGTCTACTGACAATAGGCTTGCTTATCTAGTTATCTTTCAGGAAACCCTCAGAAAGATTTATGGACCCACAGGCAAGAAGCTAAAAACCATTGTAGAAAGCTCTCAACACATGTATAGGAAATCTTTCTACCCACAGAATTCATCATTTAGATTTATAACACGAAAGTTTTACAAAACAAGTAAGGAACTATAGATTTGAATTTTTCATTAGAAGTGCTTATTTGACAGCTACATATGTGCTACTTCATACAGAGTGGTAGAAACTATATTCTCTTACATATTACTGTTATACTTGATTTCATTTTTGTCAGCACATATTTTACAGCATTGCTTGATCGCATAAAGATACCCTGAATGACAGACTGATGTCTGCTTGCTAATAAAAAATGCTGGTACAGTTCAGGCCATCATTACAAATTCAGGCCATACATACCACAAACCTTCACATTTGATTGTATGTTAAGATCTAATAATTTCCAGCTCAAACTAAACCTGAGGCATGTTTGTTGTACAAGGCAAAATTATTTCAACATTTACAGTTGCTACAATACTGGGGCTCCATTCAAACTGTATATAATACTCTTGGCTTCTTTCAGTGACATGAAGCTGTTCAATTCAAGCATAATATATGAAAGCAAAGCCAAAATTAAATCTATGACACCTGATGATCCTGTGGTTTGCTGTTTACATTCTCAGTTCCTTTCTGAACTTTAACAACAACTTCAAGTATCATTAACATTGTATTTTCCAATCAAAACAGTTTTTAAAAAGATATAACTAAGTATTTTATTTTTACAAGCATGTTAGCATCACATCCTCATATATGGTTATGCAGCACTCTAGACAGATTTTTCCGTGTTGGAATACAAGTGGTCAATCCTGATACCTTTCAGGATGACAATACTAAGTGCTGAACCTCTTCCACAGGTGACAAGTCTAATTTTCTTTCATTCTTCTTTTGCTGAACACCTCAAGTGTACGAATTCTAAGCATAAACATAATTATAGAGGCACATGAGCTACCAGCACAGCAGAAGTCAAATACCTAAGTAAAGAGGTCCAAGGAGCAGTAACGGAACCTCTTTCAACTAGAAAGAAGACGAAGATGTGTTGAAAAGAACAGGACGTCTGTGCCTACCACAAAAGAAACTGGAAGCAGTGAAAAAAGGCTGTAATTAGCTAATTACAAAACCACACCTTCCAAGCACAAGCATAGTCAAGAGGCTGCTACTTCTATCCTTTCTTGATACAGATATAGCCAACTGTGGGCTATGCTACAATCACAGCTCTAGAACTTCTGCTCCTCAGGAAGCTTTTACTAACACAGATGCTATTCTAACCAGCATTATGCTTGCTGATAGACTGACTTACCTGAGCAGAAGGAAGGGCTGGTACCTGTGAAAGACCAACAGAAAAGCATCACTCAGAGTCCAAACAGGTTGCACCAAAGCACACAAAAATTTCTCTCTGCGTGTCTACGAAATGCGCACAGCAGAGAAGACAATTAACTGCACAGAGCAACAGCACCATGTAAAGCTATACTATTAGGAAAACTTGGATCTCTGAAGCACTTTGCTAAAGTCACAACAATTTATGATTTTTATATACAGGAGGCTCTTCCTCTCACCTGAACGCTTTCTTCTTCCTCAGTTACAGTATCATGTTTCATAGCTTCACTGTCTACATCAGTGCAAACCAATACTTCAGAGCAGTCTCCTGTGTTCTCACTGCTACCAGCGTCATTATCTTCAATAACATCATTCCTAAAGGTAAAAACAGAACAGAACTTTAGCAACCTGTTGTTCCACCTTTAAAATAAACAAATAAATAACCCCCCCAAAATATAGCACTTTTTTTTCTTCCCTTCAACAGTATCAAACATTCAAACATCAGGGTTGGCTTTTTTTTTTTTTCCTCCTCAACAAAATTATTGTAATCAAAGATACTGGTAGCATCTACAGTTTCAAACACCTGTAGGCAAATTTAATTATTTATGTAGTTTATATACACTTTTGAGGTTTTCTACAACAGTACGTGATAGACATATTAAAATGTATTTATTTGATGCTTTTATAAAGGTTCAGGCATACATCCCCCACTTGCTATGCTGGCCTAAGGAATAAAAGCGCCAACAGCCAGACACAATGATGTATTGAAACTACAGTGACTCGATGAAGTCGCTGTGGCTACACTCCTCTCAATACTGAAGCCAGCTAGCTTACAGCTGGCATCACTCTGTTCCCCTCCAGTGAGAAATCCCATTATTTCTAAAATTTAACCTTCCTAGAATTCAACTTAAGGCTTGTAACAGTACAACCAGATTAAAACTAATTTACACTGCATTTGTGTCCGTATATTCCTTACGTGGCGCCATCCCTGTTACCACATGATTCTGTAATTCATCACAAGCCTTTGACTTCCTTGCCTTCCTTTTCCTTGCTCACAAAGAATTCTGAACTCCCTTAAAAAATGTTCCTCCTGTATCAGATACATAGATACTAAACAGGATGGTTCAGAAATTAACATTTTAACTCTTAATTCCAGGAATTATTTTAAGTTATTTAAGTTAGTTAGATTTCTTACAATCTGTATTGGATCACTGCATTTTTTAGTTCTTCATTTAACTGTGTATTTGCCTTGTGCACAGTCTGCTGGCAGCACTGCTTTAAAGGACCCAGATGACCTCTTTCAAGAACACTATCAAGTATCCTCTATTACAGTTAATCCACAGTGGAACGATAATAAGAAGCATCTGAAATAGTCACTGTGCCAGAAGAGTATACTGGTTTCAAACCTGCAGTGATGGTACTTTTAGCCTCCACTCCGTGAAGTCAGCCAGCCTTTAAAGCACTTGCGTTGTAACTGAAGGAATTTGGCCGCAACAGGTCTTTCAGGCCATTACCCACTTACTTATAAATTACTTCAAAGACATTAAATCTCTAACACTAAAACTCAGTTTTAATTGATCATTACCAGCAATGATTACTACCTTTATGAACTGCTAACTTTAGTCTGACCTCTTGTCACAGATAAGACTTCTAAAAACAGTAAAGACTGAATAATTTAGAAAAGAGCAGTCAAGTCTCTGAATGCTTCACGTATTTCAGGCTCTGAGCAACAAAGGAATTTAGGTGCTGAGGTCCTACTACTTAACTACACATTCTTGGAGTCTGGGTATTAAACACAACTATTTATTTTTAATAAAGCACCAAAATGTACCATCTTCTCAATGCTGCTGTGGCAACTGCTACACACATAACACAGCAAAATTTACAATAAAAATAAAAGCTGATCAAATGAGGCTGAAACTCTTATGAAAATAGACCCACAGTGCTCATTCTATCCATTTTTAGCTGTTTCGTTGACACTGGCAGCCAGACCAGTAAAATAGCTATATTGACGTGGAAAGATGGGGTAAAGAAACTGAAACAGCATCTACAACAGCTTTCACGTGGTAAAATTGTGTCATATGTAGCATCAGTGAGATAAGAACGAAAGCATTTGGGTACATTTAAGTTCTTGTGCTACTTGCACTGAATTCAGCAGTGAAGCAGTTAGACTAAACAACATTTTTAGCTATAAGATCAATTTAAAATACTTGCTTCAAGAGCTGTTGGTTACCGGCAACTGATGAAAGTTGATGTGGTTTAAAATATGAGATAAACTGAAGTTAATAGCAGTATTCATAACTTTTGCATTGGGTGGAGGTGGGGGATTGGGGTACTTTGTTTTGGAAGAGTTAAGATATACAATCCTATAGAATTCATTACAGATACAAAGTCTTACTGGTTGTTAGATCCTTCCTCATCCCTGCTGGGATTTTTTGCTTCATTGTTACAGCCCAGTCTGTGTTGCTGTGTATGTTTAAGATCATTATCTAAGCTGCTCTGCAGGTCGAAAAGGTGCTGTTCCACAGCTGCTCTAATTGTTCTTTCTAAAATGCTAAAAAGAAAAAAGTCAGAAAATTCACATTAAGAACTCTCCTTTTGCATTGATCAACTATGCAGAAAGGCACAGATAACAAACTTTACACACGACAGGAATCTTTGATGACAAGTACTTCAAGACAAAAAGAGACTAACTTCTCCAAAAAGGCAGTGGAAGTTACTGCACTTACTATCTTCTATTTCATAAGATTTACATAAAGTATTATGATGTCTATTAACAGTATTTTAAGAGTAAACAACACATTACAATGAATAACTTATTTTTTAATAACTATACACAAAAACTTATAAAAGCCTAATATATTAATGTGACAGTAAAATCCTGTGTCTGTAACAGGTCAGAGTCAACCTTCTGGCAGGTACCACTTCATCACAGCTGGCTGCAACCCATCCTGTACAGGGCTGTAATCTTAAAAGGCAAGAGTCAAGAAATAGCAGAGACAATAAGCAAGTACCTGATGAAGGACACAGGATATACCCAAAGATACATCAAAAAAACAATAGCATTCTTTAAAAACAGACTACTCTGCTGAGTGCTTCTTAGTCAGCTCATCCAAAATATGCAGTTAGGCCTACAAAAAATATCCTCCTGTAAGACTCTTGGACTATTTTACCTCATTTTTAATTCTGGAATTGTGCATTTGTTTTTCCTCCACATTTGTACACACAATTCTACCGAACAGTACTCAACACTAACAACTAGAAGTGCTACTAAAAATACAATGTGAATACTATCATAATTTTAAAGTCAAAGACCTATGGTATGTCTAAGTATAAAACCAAAGTGTTTTGGAATCTATATTCTACCATACTGTGGTCTCACGTTTCTGCAGTCAACAACACCGACAGATGTCAGGTTTTTCCTGCATTAGTGTTAAATGCCATAAGTGAAATACTTGACACTAGAGTATGTTCATTCATAACTGTAATCATCAGGCCTACTGCATTTCTTTTTCTTGAAAGCAGACTTATCTTCTACACATGTTCTAGTAACAGCACAATTCAAACATTTTATATTTTCATTATACTTACTCTGCAGAGGCTGGCAAGATACTTATGGGAGAGATATGAGCACTGCAATAAAGAAGAAATAAGTTAACGAAACACAAAAACTCACCAAGCTAAATCAAAAGTCTTGAAGTCAACAGAAAGTAACTTAGAAAATACTTAGAGACTGCATGTAATGCAGCTAATAGAAGTAGAATAAATATATAAAGAAAACACTGATTCGCAGTCCCATTATCATTTAGATGAAGAAATCTTAAAGAATGCCATCATAAGACAGAAAGTCATAGAAGCAGCAATGCAGATTTCTGTCTCTCAAGAGCCAATGTATATTATGAAGCTATAAGCTCTCAGATGTACGGTCTTTCCCATGGGAAATACTAATCACTTAGTCTCCAAAGATTTCCTGACACCTCGCTTAAGAATGCAGATTTTAACCTTGCTGCCTAAAGCAAATTCCAAATTACTCTGCTTCCCTCCACAGCTGCAATTCACAGAGGTCCTTCCCTGCCTGTCAGACTGTTGCATAATTTTATTCTGCAACATTCAACAGATCTGCAGCACTTCCCAAGGACAGCTACATCTCAAGTGCAAAGCAGCTACCTTCCAGAAGTTTTGAGACATGATCTAGCCATTTGTAAAGCATTTGGAAGTCTCCTAGCACAAGCCACTTCGGTCTAGAATATTAAACTCCTAGAGAGGGTGGAAGGGTGGAAATCAGCATAACTAACACAAGTAAGTTCAAGTAAGTTAACTCATGTGTACATGGTCCCTCTACAATTTTCCATTAATGTGATCAAAATGCTCTCACTATCAACAGAATGCTCAATTTTTAGACAAAGTGACAGTAAATATGCTAGGAATGAAATAAAAGAAGAAAACTCTACTGTAAACAGTGCTGAGTTGCAACTTACATATCCTACTCAAAAAAATACTAACTTCATTTCAACTTGGAGGGAGGGAGGTAAACAAATGCTTTTTCTTCCTATTAAATGTAACTAAGCTCAAAAAGTTGAAAATCAAAATTTTAGTCTACTTTTTACCATGCAACAACACTGTTGGCAGCCAAAGCTGATTTTAAATATTATTTTCATGAACGCATAATAAACTCTGAAATATGAGGGAGCTTGCCACTCCACTGGAGAACTGAACAGGTACTACCTCTGAGAGATAGTTCTGACTGATATTAGCTTTGCCTGCACTAGAAAATGTAGACAGCCTCTCTGCTTACCCAAGAATAGTTTTAATACAGCAAGGAATATCTTGGTTACACCTTATGAAGTTTATCAGTAGTTCCACCATGAGAGAGGAAAGGTAATTGGAGCACCTCAAGCAGACTTTCTATTTTTGCTTCCTCTAAGTAGATGAAACACAAGCAATAAAGGACTGCCAATTAAACACTAGCTGATAAGGAAAGTGGTTAAAGTATTTATTTAAAAATAATTATGCCCTTTAGCCTTAGACAACTTGTACTGGACCAATAGCAAAGTACACTGTATTTAAACACCACTGTGTAACAACTGAACAAGAGGTCCTTACAGAAGTTTTTAATTTCTTTCTTTTTTTTAACAGAAACTTGATTTTGAATCAAGCTAATTTTACGATTTGTGTGTTTGTTCGCCTAGGTTAAAAAAAAAACCAAAGTCTATCTATTCCAAATGCTTTGACAGAACAGGCAGCTCTAAACTATTATTTCAAAATAGACATTGCCACATAGCTTTGGAAAATGAGAACACCTGATGTAGAAGCTAGATCTCAGAGCCACTAATTTCAAAGCTGCTGGATCAAACAACTTCAGGTGAACAGAGTGGCATTTCGTTGTTTTCTTTCAAACAAAGAAATGGTAAGAAAAAGTTTACAACCTAGTATATTTACGTTTCATTGATATTTCTGTGCACAGAAGTTCTGCATAGCCCTAATACTTGTACAAAGTAAATTTTCTGATAAACACATTTTGTTTTGACAATACTTGAAATTAAAAAAAATGAAGATATGAAGCTGTAAGTTCAGCTTCATGAACAAGGGAGGAGAAGCATGAGCAAGAATCTCAGTGAAAGAAACCAGTAAGATTTCAAAACACACAAAAAAAAAATGTAGTTTTAAGTAACTGATCTCAGTATTTTCAGGAAGTTCTACAAAAGCTGATTATAAAAGGTATGCTTACATTCTAAAAGTAATAATACATAATTGTACACAATTAAATCCATTTACTATTAAAACACAATCACTCATAGGACAAATTGGGAGACAGAAAAAAAAAAAAGGCAACCAGAGTACAGAATACTGCCACAGTCTAACTGTAAAAGAGAGTAAAAAAAAAAAATTCAGTCAAGGGCACAAGTACAAATACTATTTATAGGAAACTGTTATGACCTAGAATCCTTTTATTCTACCACTTGAGACAATGAGGAACTGTGTCAAAAATGGGGAGAATCAAACTCATCTCCAAAGAATCCAGAAGATTTCAGACATGGTTCACAACAAAATTTTCCCATCTTACTGCATAACCTTCAGCCCCTTGCATAGGATCGTCCACCAGTGTGTTTATTAAACACCTTCAGATGCATTAGAGGTACTCAGCAAGAGATGTGCATAAATCAGCAGTATTGCAAAGCCTGATGAATCCTCTTACTACATAAAGAATATTTTAGGTCTTCAACTAATCACTTTAGCAATTAAACACTTTTTGAAAGAAATGCGTCAATCACTCTTAGGTGCAAATATATTACAACTTCCAAACCGATGTACCACAGTTCAAGGATACTTTTTAAAAGCTGTAATTTATACTGCTACACAGAGCCTTAACGCAGCATGACACAGCAAGACACAGAAAGGTAAACATCTTTGTTTCATAATGCTAACCCACTCCCAAGAATCCCTTTTGCACTATCTCCCTGCCCATAAAAAGTCCCAGTAAAACCATACCTTGAGATAGAAAAATATACATTAATTAGAGATAAAACATTTCAAACTTTTTCTTGGTAATTTACTGACTGTACACAGAGTCTTACTTCTTGCTAAAAAAAAAAAAATCATTTGAGACATTATTTCATTTCACAGTATCTCCAAAATACATTTAATCTCACATAATTTTAAAGTTTAAAAAAAAAAAGTCTTATTTGCAACCATATCAAAGCAAGATTTTCCTTTCATATATTTACCTGTGCAGCAGAACTTTACAAGCCATTCGGATTATTTTTGCTATCCCATATGAGCACTTCATGTAAAAATGCTTCATTTGAAAAACAGCAAAGCGTGATGCTGGCTGTTGGTTGTGCATACTGCTTGCTGGGATTCAGTGGCTGCTCGTCAGAGAGCACTTCTGGAGTGCTGCACTAAACCCTGCAGTCTAAATAGAAATAGACTGCAACATGAGGTCACTCCTGACAATAAGCTGCCCAATCAACACTTGAAAGCTTTCCTAACTTGTTGTTCACCGATTTTCTAGGATGGAAGTAGCCACAAGTATTTGGATGTTACAGAACAATAATATATTTTCTAACACTTCAGACAGTTGTTGTATTTGGTCAGCCTTACTACACATGCATTTTGTCTCACGTTGTTTCTGTTAGTATTATTGCCTCTCTCTCACTGATCAGAGTTAATTAAAACAAAAAAGGGTTAATAAAAGTATCACACAAGCAGTGAGGATGTTGCCCTTGTCATTGCATTTAATAAAGGCAAAGCAAACTTTACAGAACTTACTACTTGTCATAGCTCGTATTTTTACACATACAATTTTGAAAAGCCCAAAGAATATATCAAGAGTTTTTACATTAGGCTTCTGACTGACAATATTTGAGATGAACTACAAAAAGTAAAGCAAATACTGCTTGGCAAAGCACAGCAATGAAAAATTTGGAATAATGACAGAGAAGCATTCTAAAGTGATTATTTCAACTGCACGTCTTAAAAGTCAGCTGCAATGCTGAGTGAGTAATTCTTTTCTCCAAAAGTCGGGACAGCAAAACCAAGAGACCCATGGTGAAAAGACTTCTGATAAAAAAAGGATTCATTTCCTTTACATACACAACGTCAACTTGTGTGCAACAAAACGTTCCCTGATTGGGTAACAGGCTTAAAGATCACTCAACAGATTTATTTTAAATACCATTTTCAAGCAGTCACTCAATAAAACTGCATTAATGATCATCCACATTCTCACCAGATCTCTCTCTAATTCACAAGTCAAATTAGCACCATGCAGTGCACAAAGGTCATATGTTTCAGAAAGAACAAATAGAATGAGTACAGAAAAAAGCTAGTGAGCAAAATTATAAGCAAGTTATAGTCCAAATAACTAGAAGGATGGCCATACAACCCATCATATGAATCAAGATCACCAATCTTTAATATGCAGAACACACAGCATCAGTGTTCTTTTCCTTCTCTCCACAGACCAAAATATAGATATTTGGTTCCCAAAATCTGACAACAGCAAAGAGGCAACAAAACTCCAGGTTAAGGAACTGCAAGAATCATGTTTAAGATTTGCTTCTCTTCCTCTTTCCTTTATAAGCTGCTGCAGGCCCCACGTCAAGACAAACATCCCAATAAACCTGCATTAACATTTGCTTTTTTCCTTTTATTATTACTTTTTTTTTACTATCAAGAAACTAAAACAAAAAAAAAGCCATTAAATTTATACCATGAAAGCCTTTAAGTTTGGAAAAATATTTACGTTATTTATAGTGGTTAAAAGTTTAATAAAGTATACTTTCTCATTCTCTGTAATTTATGTTTTTTTTTAAATGTTTCCTGCCGTTGTTCTGGCTTTATGGTCAAAAGTCTCTTTCTTCTTCTACAGAATTCCTCCTTATCCTTCCCCACAAATTATGTAAAATGCCAACCATAATTAACGCCTATTAATTTTTAATTAACCCTAAACATTGAGTAAAAATGTTTTTCTCTTCAGGCTATGAAATTTAAACTCTCAAACACGTTAAGTTTGTCACTACTGCTGTACTTCCACATTCCACGAGTAACTAAATACCTGTGAATAGTTAAATTGCTTTAAAACTTTAATTGGAAGAAGGAGTACTTTCACAGAAATTCCAACTGCAGCAACCTTTTTTTTTTCAATTTAACTCTAAAATTAAACAGCTCGCTGACAAGGATAATTAACTATTAAAATATAATTTAAATTACAAAACAGAATTATGTTTCTCTCATTGTTTTATATTTTACAAATTCTTGCAATGAAGTAGAAGGAAGTGTGCAGCCAAGCAGCTGCACAGATTTCAACCTGAAATCCACATTCTTGGGACTACACAGTCCTAGGCAGTAAACTTACACATGCTGTGGAGGGGAAAAGGTAAAATTCACTATCTGTAAAATGTAAACTCTCAGTACAAGTAAAACCACCTTAAAAATAAAAACTTGTGTACTACAAGGAAATAAAATATAAACCTGTGCATTACAAGCAAGTGCAAATAAGCTCTCAAATGGAAGTACGATTTTAAGTTTATGAATCTCCTTTATGAGGAGGATTGGTCTTAATTAAAAGCTGACTCCCACTGCAATACTCCTGTCTGTATTACATTTTGCAATTTCCAAACTTGCTCACAGCTCTCTACCAGCAGAGCCTAGTGAAACAGATCCCTCTATAGAGTCTTGCTCTCAGGCAGGTAACACAGACCCCTCCAGCTTCAGCAGCCTTTGTGCCCGTTTGGACAATGCCAGACCTTGGCTTTCCATGCATTTTTCTAATAGCTTGTTTTCTAAAAAGCAAATTAAACCTCATCTTGTGCATAGGTGCCAGTCATGTCACTCCTACATTGATATAACAAAGAAACATCACCCTCGGAGATAAATTTAGTTGGCAGAGTTTAAATTAACTGAAGAAGGATCTTCAGATGGTTTATAAATATATTAGCAAGTCAACTTTCACAAAACAGGGTATCCAGAGTCTTCATTTCAACTCAAATTAAAGAGACTTCCTGGACCCTCAAAAATCAAGTTTTTTTGCAAGCAATCCATTTAATGAAGCCTCATATATAACCTTACAAAATGCCATCTTTTAAATGCTCAAAATTTCCTCCACGTTGCTCCTACTAAAGGCCTTTCTAGAACCTCTAAATTCCAACCTAAAAATCATCAATGGTCAGTATTATCCCACTTGCTCTCCACTACCCTTTTGGTCATATATAGTTCCTCTTTGTCCCTGCTGTTTTCTAGGAAAAACATCCTAGGTGCTTGTTTCTCTAGCATATTTTCAGGAAGTAATCGCATCTACAGAGTAGTCATTACAATTGTTTATCAAACATTCCACTCTACTCTTGTGAAATAAGAACGTACTTTCCTCATTTAACATCTGACCAAACTGGCCATAAAAAAAAAAAAAAAATCTGGACAAACAAATTATCACAGGTTTAGAGAAGAATTAGGGTCATGTAAGGACACACCTCTCCTCACTAGCATGAGACAAGAAAGAGTCCTAGGATTTCCCACTGAAAGGGAGTGGTGGAAAAATGGTACAGAACGGGTTTGCAGATATCAATATTCAGATCCCTTTTATATTTCTGCTACAAAATTTACTGTTTAAATACCACTTTACAGTTTCATCATAGTTAATCCAAGTTCTACAGGCATTCCTCTGCTAAATTTGGGAACAGTTATTTTATTCCATATTTTACTACTACAAGAACTGTACCTACTTCTAAAGCTTCAGTTTGTAGACGCCACAACTTATCCCAAAAGCCTGACAGCTTCTCTCTCTCTCTGACAGAACAGACTATACTCCTAACTTTAAATCCAAACTCCAAGGCAGAAACAAATTACCTTGTTGATGCTGTAACGCTCCTGGAATCCGAGAGACTCCCTGTCATATCTAGATGTACCACAGCTGGCCTTTCAACAGGTTTCTCTGTGTCATCTTCTGGAAGTTCTTCAGACTGCTCAAGCTTTACATCTTCCTCCTCTTCCAAGAGATCATTGATCTAAAAAAGATTTAATCACAGTTAATGGCTTGAGAAGTTCTTTTAAAAGATCCAGGGAATTAAACAAGCATGAGAGGTATTAAAACAACACATGTAAAAGAACAACATTTTTCAATTTTAGAAAAACTGGCACACTAGACTTGCTTTTATGTAAAACCACACATTTCACTGCATAATCCTTTTGAAACACTGGACAAAAATTGAAAAGAGAAGCACCTCTGATGCAGTAAATGAACATAAGCAGAACCAAGAAACAAAATCCTGGCCACACTGAAGTCACGAGGCACAGAACCTTTCTTCCTCTACGTACAAAACAAAGAGAGATAATTCTCTATTCCCTAGATAGCCTTATTCATATATGAGAAGCATTTAAAAATCCTTCTAAGGAACGCAATATAGCTAAGAATCCAAACTTTAAAGTACTGAGTGAATACTGAGAACAGCAAATGCAAGGGTCTCCAGAAGTTTCTGTGAAGCCTCTTGTCATTTTTGTTTCTTTGTTTCCAAACACAGAAGATGTTTTTACTGAAGTAGTAAAATATAGTCAATTTAAAAAGTAAAACAATATAGCCAACTGACAACTCGATACAGCCACCTTCATTTTTTAAAAAGCAACTATGTCTAAAACATAAAAAGGTAAGCATAACAAAGTGATTCTGTTTGATTCTCAAAGCCCCTCTGTGACTGATTACTGATTGCCCAAACTTGCAAGCCCAAAAATTAAAGTAGCAGTAGTAGCATCAAGAAAATATGCTTTATAATATCTGCCACATGAGTATAAAACAAAGCCACTGAATTAAGAAAAATCAAAACTTTAGAAGTTTAAGATTACACAGAAGGCACAGAGGAGGTGTTTGTTTATTTTTAAAAGGGGTGTAATGTGTTATATGGCGCTACGTTCAGGGCCAGAAACATATTTACCCCTGACTCTCCTCTGTAATTGCAACAAGACGTGCCAGTGAACCAAGGGCAAGCCCACTCAGTCAGCTCCCACTGGGGCTGTGCCCAGGGGGGCCAGTGGCCCTTCCGGACCCCCCTGCACCAGCCCGGAAGAGAGCAGGACCAGCAGAAGTGCTCTGTTGACATCTGGTGGAGACACCACGAAATTAAAGGGACACCCTACCAGGCCTCAAACTTTGGGAAAAAGGAAACCAAAACCACACGCCAAACAGGCTGCTATGCTTGGGACACCCTCTTGCTAAAACATATAAGGACCCACAGACAAGTCAGTAATTTCAAAACATGAGAGCAGAGACCAACTACTATCCTATAAAGAGCAGCCACCCCAAACTCAGGCAATAGTCCTCAGCCTCCGGTTGCAGAAGTTACAGTCCAGCTTTATTTAACAGTTTCCTGCACGCAGCAGGGCTGTGTCAGTCCTCAGTGCTAGACATATTCCTGCAGAGAGCTACAGAGACAGCAAACATTGCAAAGCTGCAGCACTCTGCTAGAAGAGCTAGCAGATCAGAAGCTGCTCAATCCAGAACTTGCTGCCCACGCCTGGCAGACCAGACCAAGGGGTGAGATGTCTGCTGCAGTGAAGAGGAAACAACCAGCTGCCCCAGTACTTGCCTTACCCGTCTTGCTAAAGGAGGGGTTCGTGCAATAGTTAGGCCTTAAAAATTCAGTATTTCTTGTTACCTTCCTTAGCAACTGCTGGTTATTTACTCTTTTTCCTCTTGAAAGAAATTACGTCATTTCTTAAGCCAACTGAACATGAGAAAATTCAGTTTATAACTTTCCATATTTCTGAGGAAGGGTTTGTGCCAAGATTTTATCAATAATCCATGAACCTGGCTTTGATGATACAAAAAGTACTTCTTCCGTGCATTATCACTTGTATACCACAATTTGGTAGAATTAAAAATATTTGCCAACAGCAGCAGGTTGTATCATAATACCAAATTTCCATTTCCCCAACAACTCTCCATCTCTATTTATCCCAGCATGACACAGTATTTTACTTCTCAAAGTTAAATTTGTTGACAGGAAAGGCAGTAGGGTGACAATGGATACCATCAGTCACATGGACAGGTGAATCTCCCAAGCCTGGCAATTGAATAGTAAGACCCAGAGTATTTCTATTCCGCTCAACTTTGTTTCTCTAATTTCAGCACTTTTCCCCACTAATGTCAAGATGGTATTTTGAAGTCTTAGAATCAGAACCACCATTCAAAAATTTTGGCATAGGGAAACACCACTGGTAACATCATCAAGTGGAGGGCAAGACCCTGCATGTTTCTGTAAGACACACCTAGAAATATTATTGACCAAGATCAACAACAGCATGGTTCTGCATTCACTTTAAAAAAAAAAAACAGTTCTCCATTCCTAAAAAGGTAATTAAAAGCTATACTGTTTATGTAGCGTAACAATGTCTATGTTGAGCAGGATATCATTGTTGATTTAGTTCCTGTGTATTTTTCCACAGAGCATAGCTATACTTACCACAAAGCAACAATTTCACAAACATGCCTATGTTAAGAAAACGCATTTAAGGAAATCCTAGGTTTTGTCAGTCTGCAAGAAACTACCAAAAGGCATACTAAAGAAAATCATATTTCAACATAACTTAAATAAATGTTTATAACAGATACTTAAGTGATAATATATTGCCATTTAAAATATTCTTACCTGCTCAGTTATTGAGCTTAAATCGTTAGTAGATGAAAAATCTTCCTCTTCATTCTCAAAGAACTCATAGTAGTTCTCCAGAAGTCCCGCCATTATTCTGCTAACTATTTCTTGTTCTTTCAGATCCTCCACATCTGTGTAAATGCTAAAGATTTCAACACTGTTTTAGTTTAAAAACCTAAATCCAACTGTTGCCCCAAAGAACTCCTGTGAATGACCTCTATGACTAAGGGCTACACTTCACACCATTATCACTAATCCATTCTGAACACACAGAACTTTAAGCATGCCTTCACACTACTGCACTGTAAAGCTTTATACTAGTTTATATTTTTAAATGATGCAGTAACAACTATTTAGTCAATTAACTTTTTGTGAGGAATATTTAAAATTCCAAGTATTTTCCTGTAGAGGAAACCCCAGCATACATTTGTACTTTAACAGTTTTCTCCCAGAACTGCTTTCCTGCTACAAATAGTAATCTTACACACTATCTCTAAAAATTTGAACATCAGTATAATTACAGTACTGTAACAATCAAATCAGTGGTTTCTAATGTCATAGCTCATAGACAAACTGTTGTTTAAATCTGAGCAAACATTGTAAGACAAAACTGGAGTGAGGTAGCGAGGGGGCTAGGGGTGGGAACAGAGAGAAAGATAGTGCCCAAAACATATTGTGTACTTGCTATTATTACTCATGGACTAGGAAAGACTTTAGACTACAGAGGTACACTGTCAAATTCACATAAAAACACTGCATGAACTTTTATAACTAACTTACTGAAAAACATCCGGGCCAAAGACTGCAGCTAGAGAACTTGCCGACCAAATTTCTTCATGATGCGATGCTACATTAGCTAAAAATTTACACAGAAACTTTAACAAACTGTAATTAACAGGTGGAAGCTGCTGCAAGAGGAACCTCAACTTTCTTCCAAATTCATCTTCATTATTATAATCTGAAAAATGTAACAAAAGTATTTTAATCACAGAAACAAAGTATCGGCTTTTTCATATTTGATATTGATCTAACTTTTTGACTCTGACAATTACTTATTTCTGAAGTACAACAAATTTGGTCAGACCACAGCCTAAAATGTCAGAATTTGACTTGCATTTGTTTGGTCTGAGAGTCTCATACTAAGTTTCTCCATGGAAAAAGAAAAAAAAAGAAAAAAAAAAACCACCCACACCCCAAACCCAAAATCTGAAGCATCCAGCCCACATATCTGAAAGGTATTTACAGTGGTAGTACTTCACAACCATCTATCTGTCCCAGCATCTCATCCTGTCATTTCAGTCTCTGGATTAGTCTCTTCTTCTCTGATCTTTCTAAGAGAAACTGATAACTCATTTTCTACTCCGTCACTCTTCTTCAGTGACATCAGAAGTCTGGGGGGAGGGGGGGGGGGGGGGGGAGGGGGGGAGTGGTGGTACCCAGGCCACCAAAAATCGGGAAACAAAAAAAACCAACCACCCTCCCCAGTCTTGTTTCCATAACACAGTACTATCATAGTTCAATTTATCATTAGGGAAAGTAATCTAAATTTAATTTCTTCTATGAAGTAGAAATTGATAACCTAAACCAATGATTTCCACCATATTCTCCTCTACAAGTCCAAGCAGTAGTTTTTTCAGCATGTTTTCCCCAATTAATGCTCACTCAAGTTTCTGATTACATAGGGCTAGCTCCTCCGTATCCTTTCATTTTACCACTGCTATACAACAATTCCTCTGCAGAGCAGCTCCAGAGATAGCAAGAGATCAGAGATAGCCAGCTAACTTAAAAGCTAGTTAAATTCTCCCCGTTTCAGACAAACTACTTCGACACCTTTTCCTCTACAAGCATCCCATTCTCAAAACTCTACTTCCTTCTATAATGCTTAATTGATGAATACAAGCAATCTCAATGCAATCATCCTAACACATACTTAGCTTGAAGCTTGCCAATTCAATTTCGAACCTGAAAGAGTCACCGTAAAACTTCCTCATTCTCATCCTACATTTAACTATATCCTTCATCAAAATATCCCCCCATACACCTCATTTGTTACATTACCAGCGTTACAGGCAACAAGGTTCAAAGAGTTTACAATTGTTTGTACCTAACAGAGTAATTCCATATAAAGGAAAAGAAATGTCAGAAAAGTAAAACAGCAGAAAAATTGATACTAAGAAGTCTTCCCTTCCTTCTCAGACATTTGAAAACTCTTCTCAGATCAGTTAGAAAGGGAAAAGGATATTTCAAGATAATGAGCAGTCACTCTGCCTCTCTAGATGAGAGAGCCGAGACACCCTAGTCCTTAATATCAAATCAAAGAAGTGAGTAAATTCCCTGTTGTACATGTACAGTAATAACAAACAGTAACCGTGGAGGACTTCATTTGCTCAGACACAGTCAACATCTACAGTATTTGAATACAAGTAAACAGGCACAGAAAAATAGTTCTCTCAACACAATAAAATGAATTGTTAGTTTTCACTCTAGAAATGCATTTAGGAAACAGAACAGCAAAAGAGAAAAAAAAATAGTTTCAAAGTAGACCTTCAAAAAGAAAGAGAGCAAGAGAGAGAGGTCATTGTCAAACCACCTTGCAGATACACATATAAGCATTTTGTCTAACCAATCTGTCCTAAAATTTAGGTTCTAAAAACAACCAAAGACCTGAAGTGAGAACGTTCTTGCCTATAACTGAAGTCCTCTCACAGTAAATCATGGATACACACTTCTGGGACACATGGCCTCTGGCATTGGAGTCAAATTCACACTTCAATTACTAAAATCACTTGCCTTTGAGCAACCACCATTAGGCCTGCGCTGACCCTCAGAAGATGTATATAAGGCCACACCTTGTATAACCAAGTTGTTTTGAGAACTAAGCTTAACCTAATGATACAGAAAATACCAGAAGTAACATATGGACCCAAAATTACTATCACCTTCTGCATTTCAGTAAGCAATTCTTCTGCCTAAAATGCAGCTAATATTGTAATTCTGGAAACTAAGTCTATCAGAGTCAAAGTATCAAAAGTCAAAACCTGAGCAGAGGAAACCAAAACTCTAATTTTAGCACCAGGAAACAACGTTTAAAGGTTTATGTGTTTTGATTTCCTTGGTACAGATAACTTTAAATCTTCCTGAAATCACTTTATTTTACACTTTAAAAAAAGGCAGTAAAGACAATAAGCTGCAAGCTTAAGTGAAGTTTCTCTGTATATTTCACAAAAGGCAACTAAATGGGGACTTACACGCTGAAGAACAGCTCTTTTCCCAAAACAACCCATATGTAAATCCTTCCACAGTCATCTATTCAAAGATGGAAAAAAACCAATTTTCACACTATATTTTACAAGTCATAGAAGGGAATTACATTGTCACACCAAGCGAGCATACCTCAATCTCATTTCCAGTCCTGACAGATAACATTGCAAATCACGGTGCATGGCAGTATTAGCTGAGCAACCAGCAGCATTCTGCATTACTGTCTTAATAATCCTTTCATTATTTAGAATCTTTTGCAGGAGGAAAACAACAACAAAAAAATACCCATCAAACAACAGTTTACTAGCTACTTAGGTCCAATGAACCATGACGTTAGCACAATACAACCCAAATAGCAGATATATCACTAATGAAATTCCCTATCCACTTCAGTTTCTCATTACTGCACAGGACAAACAAACAGAACTTCAGCCTTAACCCCAGTCAGGAGCTTCCAAAAATGGTTTCCAGTACACATCAGTGTTCTGCCTTTGCTCGCCAGCTATCCAGATAACCACTCCACATTCAAAGTTTCAGGATATATGGGCTACCAAGGGAGGAAAATGAAGCAGCTTCTCACTGCTGCAGTTGACCCCCCAGTTTAGTATTTGGTAAAGATAGCATAACAGCACATGAAAACTATGCTATACTCACTCATCCTACAAACCAATTCCCACCCTGAACAAACAAGACTATCACAAGCGCTATCAAGTTCTTATCAGGAGCAAGTTCAACAACAGAAAATTAAATCAAACCAAAATGTGCATCTTACAAAGCAAAACAAGCCCAGCACTTGAAGAGAAGAACAAACTGACATCGGAAAATGAGCAACACTCCTGCAGAGCACCAACCAACAAAACCCTCAGTTACGTCACAGGGTGTGGAGCTCCAACACAAATGTACCTTTCGAGGACTTTACCAACATAGTGCTGCAAGACAAGCGATTTTACTAGTCAAGTTATGAGTCATCTCCAACACCACTCAACACAGCAGAGGCCAAAAGACCCAGGAAAGTGGATACGGATATACAACATGGGAATTGGTAAAGAAAACACTGTGCCAGCATACGGGTGTCAATTTGAAAGGGCAAGTTTTGCAGTATACGAAAAAACATACTTAGCAACAACAATATGCTGATGACAGGGTGTTTTTTTTTCCTCCTACAAAAGAATTTTAAACTGAAAAAAATCCACAGCGGGAGAACAAATATGACATGAGTATAGGGCTTGAGATCTCTTCTCTAGTATACAAATGCTTTAAGTGCCATGAAAGCATAGGCAGAGTAAGTGAAATCCAGAGGAAATAAGAGAAAAACAGACAAAAGCATTCCCTAGCACTTTTAAAGCATCAGTGGTGGGAAAACTGTCAAACAATTTTGATTCCAGTGGCTTTGACCAGTGTCCCAGTATTCACACACAAGAGCATGGAATATTCAGAACTAATCAGCATGATATGTGGCAGCTTCACCGTTTTCCTGCATGATGGATAAAACGTGTCTTTGAATCCAGACTGCGTTTCCTAAAAAAGACCTATTTATTTGGGTTTTGTGCTAAGAAAAGTTATATTTGAATGCCTCCTGATACACACATTATTACACAGAACACCAGAGACACTCTAGTGCCACTACAAATCTCAATTTAATACTGGTTTTTAGTCTTAGAATAGTAAGATGAAAACACTGAATCAAAAAAGATTATTACCTTGAGAAAGTTGCATTAAATCTATGTGCAAACTGCCTGGGATAACTGGCTCTGGAAGTTCTTGAAGAAAAAATCTAAGAAGGCTAATAGCTGAGGGTACATCTGCTTCTTTAACCAGGTCCACATCTTCTCCGTTATCATACCGTTGCCGAAGCCACTCCACTGTCTCAGCATTCCCATTGACTTGAAAAAGTCCTTCTTGTTCCAGACCCCCTGAGTAAGAAAAGTTGCAGAAATCATAGAATCATAGAATGGTTTGGTTGGAAGGGACCTTAAAGATCACCTAGTTCCAACCCCACTTGCCATGGGCAAGGACACCTTCCACCAGACCAGGTTTCTGAAAGCCCCATCCAACCTGGCCTGGTACACTTCCAGGGATGAAGCATCCACAGCTTCTCCTGGTGCCTCACCACCGTCACAGTGAAGAATTTCTTCCTCATATCTAATCTAAATCTTCCTTCTTCCAGTTTAAAGCCATTGCCCCTTGTCCTATCACTACACGCCCTTGTAAAACGTCCCTCCCCAGCTCTCTTGTAGGGCCCTTTTAGGTACTGCAAGGTTTCTATAATGTCTCGCCAATCTTTTAGATCTAGTATGGACAAATATATTGGAAAATACTGATAATCAGATATGCACAATTCACATACTGAATGAAACACTTTTTGGACAGCAGTTTTGCAAGACATCCAGCAGCCCTTTTCCCAGCAAACACATTCTTATGCCCAGCTAACAATACACTAATAAGGCACATGTTAGCAGTACATAGGAAATGGTGTGTTTAAGGAAGTACCCTGCTGAGCCGACTGCATTAGTGCATCAGTGTTAGCTAGGTAACAGTGATAATCAAACATAACAGAACAAGTAAAGAAAGGAGTGTGCATCACAAAAAAACAAACTCAATCAAATCACATCTAATTAAATAAGTAACTTCAGAAAACAAGTACTCTTCAAAAAACACAATCTATTCTGTAAGAATAACAGCTAAATATATTATTTAAAGTACAGCAAGATAATACATACCATGTTCCTCAATATAGTCCACGACATGGCGGACTATGAATGGAACCTCATTGTCTGGTTGCCCTTCTTGCTGCAGCTCATCAAGTGGAATTCCAAATATTTTGTTAGCAAGAACAGAGTTGCAGTTACTCAAGGAAGGGGAGGAGCTCTTCCTCATATCTTTTTGCAGCCAAAAATCAAAGCTGTCTTTTCTGTCAAATAAAAGGAATTAAAACCAAAAATCATACTTCAGCGTACACTGTTGAATGCACTGATCTGTAACACAATGTGTTTTAATTACCTAATGCAAATACTCTCCAGTCTCTCTGAATCAGTTCACTGCTTTAATGAAAAGTTCTGTAATGACTCCAAATATAGCTAACTAGATAAATGGCTGTTATCATGGTGGTGTGTTCAATCCTCAACAGAGGATTGAGAAGAACATACATACATAGTGGCAAAGGAAATCAGAAAATTCTAGTTATAATGTTGTTACTTACATTCTAAGGTACTTTGGGACAGCTAGATTCTTCAATACATTTCCTGACGGGATTTATCAATAAGGCTTTGAAAATCCAACAGAAAAGCCTCTCGAGAGGAAATGAAACTAGTGGATCATACCAAAACCCTAAGTTTTAGTTACATAAAATGATTAAGTATTTTGTGATACGCAACTGCATTGCAATCAACTTCTAATATATTTGGCATTTTCTGGTCTACACAATAAAGCTTTCAACACCCGCATCAAATTAAAAACTTTACTGAACATAAAACCCCCAAAACTAGTTTCCAGATGCTCAGTGATACCATTCTCCCTATCATGCAGAAGCTCAAGCTTTACTCTCAAGTCTTCGCTTGATAAAGGACCTAGATAGATAATAAAGGTATTACCAAAGGCAGTGTAGGTCATTCAGTTAAACTGTTATCCTGTCAAAACGAAAATATTTCTTCTAGCAGAGAAAAAATTGTCTTTTCAAAATAAATAATAAAAGGAACATACTTGCTTAAATGCAAGCAATCACTTTCATAGAGTCTGGCACATAGAACACGAAGTACATGTTAGTCAAAGCACTGCAACCAAACTTAATTCTCTGTTTACTTATGCATTGATAAATTCTAATAGATTAGACGTACTGAAATCCATACTTCCTTTTTACTCTTACAGCCAGAATAAAGTAGTCAAAGAAACCTACCTCAGAGTACTTAAACAGCCGAGTTTGAAAAACGTTTTCTGCGCCAGCTGCCCTCACTGACCATGCATTCTTTTGTCATTTATGGTTGTTTAAGATTATGGCAAAAGATGAGCCTGTAGTTCCTCATTGAAGAATAGCAGAACTAGATCAGTACTTCAGCAGTTAATCTGAAAGTAAGGAAAATATTATTAGACCATAAAGTTTCCAACAGTTATAAACTCAGTCACAAGTCTAAGCATTACATTTGAGGAATTCTCCTGGTCAAATCATCAGTTTCTTGTCCTGAACAAGAAAGCACACAGACGACATCAGCATGGCTCACGGGACAGCACGCAAAAAAGCAAATCCTCTTTTTCACTTAGAAGTTAACCAAACTTCAAGTGAAAGTTAGCATGGGACACCTAAGCCTTAACAATTATGAAATAATTTTCAGATGCTTCATTCTTCTTCCAAAGACTCACAAAGGGCTAAGTAGGTTAGACAGAAGTGTTTTATAGTCCCTGCCATACTAAAACATTTAATGGCTATAAAAATTTTAGAAGGATCTCAGGCACTGCTTTAACACATCACATCATCTTTAAATGGCATGACTGAAAATCAAGTCCTACCAAGGAACATAGAGAGTCAATCACTTTTCAGTGGAACTCATCATCTTTTCTATAAAGTTAATTATGTGCCCTAACTGCCAGTTCAAAGTCCAAGTGATCATCAGATCTGGATACAGGAAGCAATTTCCCCAAAATCAGATTCCCCACACTTTTTGCGACCTTTTAGAATCCCAATTATCTGGACATTTTTTGTGTACTCAGTTTTCAAAATAGCTATGAACCACAGCAATATCCTTTTTAGTTTTCTGTGGTACTAAAAATTTTAAATCACGGCTTCATAACACAGTGGAGCTGACTTAACATCCAGATACAGTCAAAGAGTAACCTCAGCCCCTTGATCTCACCCATTACCTGTTCTAATTAAACTCAAGCAACCGTAACTGGGCAAAACTAGCTTGCAACGTAAACACACAAACACACCACACATCAGCAAAACTAGACAATAAAAAGGTTTTCCCTGGCTTTAAAGTATATATACTGAAACCTTCTGTTTCATAATTTGAGATCGATACGAGAACTCAGCTGACAGACTTGAGAAAAGTACCTTCTCCTCTTTGTTCCCTCACATTGGCCCTTGCTTCTATTCCACATCAGAACAAACCAACTTCATCTTCACTTTCAAAGTCTTTACAACCTACTACTCTCATTTCAGTACCAAAATGCCAATCCATTCATTAGCCTATGACACCAGAAATCCAGAGTACTTCCAATAGTTTGAATAAATAATGTTTTCCTGCTCCCAATCCTCACCAAACTGCACCCATGTGTTAAGGGAGCTGGCCATAAGCTCTATACAAGACTGCTTCATCCTCCTCAAAATTTTCTTGCATTGAGGACTAGAGGAAAAAATATTTCAGGTTTAAAAGTGTTTAAATCTTTGCCTATTGATGTAAGCAACACTGACCAATATTCTTTCCTGTTCTTTGTCATCTGTCTCTATTGTCTTGTATTACACACAGGTGTAACTCCGTTATGTGCCTCACCCAAGTGGATCCTGGTCTGAGATCAGGACTCCTGGTGAGCTGACAATAGAAAATGAAGGGTTATATTCCAGTCAACAGGGTTTACTCCCCCCCCCCCCATAATCATGTTCAAATCTGTCATTGTGTATTCTTGGTTATTAAAAGATCCTGCCAGATTTCAACAGTGAAGCAGTCACAATTCTTGACTCTCCTGTAATTTATGAAGACACTGCTCAGCCATTTTTCTTGTTATTTTGGTATATTAAATAAGTCAACATAATCTTTATATGCAAGTAGATTTCAATCAGTCCCAAAATATCATGCCATTTTTTAAATATGAAGATGCACACAATCTGTTTTCTCAAGTCAACCTATCCACAACGAACCAGAAAGACTCATGTTAACCAACTGTGGGGTTAACAGCAGTTGGGAAAAAAAATCTTTGATGGATAGGCCACAATGCTTCAAGGCTGCCTTGCTAAAACAAACAAAGCTTCAAAACAAACATCACCTAATCAAAAGAGCAAATTAGAAGCAACCACTTCTTTATAATTCAGCACCAAATGAACAATCCTGAGATCCAGCTTTCTTAGCAAAAATAACTTTGCGCTTAGTTAGCTGATGTAAAAGCATAGCTGTTTTTACCAGGTGCTGCAGACAAATAGGCTACCTGAATATGAATTTCATTCAGGAGACATCAAAAAAGAAAGAAAAAAACCCCACTTCTATTTTAATAGTTTGGCAACATAACAATGAAGTTGAAACAGTCTGGTTGTCCCATTGTTAGAGCAAAACCGGATTTACAACACAAGCTTATACTAAACAAAGTTTTATATGGCTTATCATCACCTATAACAATCAGTGAAAGCCTAATTTTCACCCTCTCAGATACATACATCCTTATATACACACACTTCAATAAACCATTATATGCACCAATTTCTTTTCAGAGCATTTAAGACTTGCCTTTTGAGTACAGGCTTTGGTGTAATCTTCACAGGCTGCGATACAAGGCATCTGATATTTACCAAGTCTAGAAAAGGCTAGAAACTTTTTAAAAAAGTTATCTGACTTCCATCGAGTTTTATTTCCTGTTATTTCCAACATTGTAAAACTGAAGGTTAGGCTTAGAAACTGTTAATAATTAAATATTGTATCTCCACTTTTTATATTGATCATCAGCTTTCCCACTTGCCCTCCCCTGACTCAGGATGTACACCACTTCAGTGCAGACATGTATGAAAACTAGGACAAGATATATAACCTTCAGAATTATTTCTAGCGTATTTTACAAATACCATGCAATACTGTGGAGGTTTTTAATTTTTTTTTTTTTTTTTTTTATGATCTAATATCTCGGAAAACAAGAGCCAATCCATTCAGTCAGCTGTTCTTACTTTTGTCCATATTACCCTGACCCTTTTGAACACGTGCTTCCCCCTCCCAATTTCACAACCTACATGCTTCACAAGTCCTATCAAGACAAACACAGTATTAAACAAAAAACAAACCAAACCAAAACCAAACGAACAAAAAAAAGAAACTCACAAAACAAAACCCAACTAGCTTATGCTTTATTATAAACATTCTGGTTGCATCTTTCTCAGTCAACCTCCCTGCCTTGTTACTACAAACATTTACAAAGATCCCCTAAGTTACAACAATGTTCTACAAAACTCAGCTACAGAAAACTAAAAATACACTTTATTGTAACCACATATTATACCATAATTTTACAAGAGGCTGAAAAAAAGGTAGTATGTCCTATGCAACATCTTGACCCCAAGCATCTTAAATGAGGGTAAAACACCGAGTTTCATTCTGTATTGTATATTGCAGTGCTCTCATCTATTACTGAAAAACAAACAAAAAAATCTGTTTGGGGTGGGGGTTTGGGTTCTCTTTTTTTTTTTCTTTTAAAATAAGGCAAGTTCTTCACTGAGTCTGCTAGGAAAAGAGCACCATGAGTTTCGTTTTGCCATCATAATAGCATTCACTTATCTTGGCAACTAAAGAAGTATTCACACCCACATATGAAATGCCACTAATGAAAACACAGAATACATGGCTAACTGTTAATGTACAAGGAATACACATGAAAGTTTAGGCTTAAATTTAGTTCAGCTTTTACATTACTGGTTGAACTACAAATATATGGGTGTTATTTTAAATTAAAGTCCTCAGGGCTCCACCACCTTTCCTTAAAACAGAGGAATGAAACAAGAAAAAATAAAACAAACAAAAAAAGGCTACAGACTGAAACCATGCCATAGGAATGAAAACATTCATTCTGTGTGTAGAATTTCTGTCACAAGTCTCAACTATTTAAGCAATTCTTTTATTTGTTGTTTTATCTAGCAAGAAATTTGTATCATCTATAAAGTCAAAAACAAAGCTAACAGTGACTGCCGTTCTGCTCTGTTTTTAATATATTATTTTGTGGGGTTAGCAGACATCATCAGTGATTGTTTTGTAACATATTAAAAGTAAAAACGAAATGTAGGATTTTTAGACAGGAAAAAAAAAAAAAGTGTTACAAGGCAACAAAATCACTTGTCCCTACTTCTCAGGAAATACATCTCCAGTTTAGACTTTGGCTTTTTCAATCCACACTGCTGTTATCCTGTGAGCCACCCACATGTCTGCACACAGGGCGCGAACAGAACACGTACACATCCTCCAGTACAAAGAGGATCAATGCTCGTTTTCTGCAATACAAGGAGGTTTGTTTACAAATAAAATTCCACAAAAACATTACAGTGTCTCAAAGTTTTTAATTTCTTACACTGTATTTGATAAATAAAAAAAAGTCTTATGATACTTCTATGACTTACTTATAACTGGACAAAATCTGTGATGTCCCTCTAGATGTATATAGTAAACGTACTTTTAAATCCAAATAAAGAATTGTTTTAGCTAAATTTGGCATGTTCAAAGTTATAACAAATCTTAAGAATTTCAAAATGATGGCCTATAGTTATGACACAGATTCCAACTTGGAATGACAGAAACTTTCCTTGTGTAATGACATCATCCAGAGCCAGCTGCCAGGTGGAACACAAGCAAGAAGGCTTCCCTGGGAAACTTTTGTGTACCAGTTAGCCGTGCAGCATATAGCCCCATTTGGCAATTGCTGTACTACACACTATTTAATTTAGTTTTTTAAAAAATGGCAACCAGCACTCTTCTCTTTGCTCTTAACTTTTATCGAGATAAAAGAAAATGGAATTTTTTCTAATGTAATGTCATAATCATAACAACCGACACCAACTGATGATTTTTATGCCATTTGTATACTCAAATTACTGTTAGCTTTCCCAATGGATGAAATGCTTTGGGGTTGAAGAGCCTTTGGCTCATCCAATTTTCAGCTTTTGTTCAACTAACAAGTAAAAACAGTATTTTGCTCATCTGAATTAATCCAGTTAAAACTGAAAAGATGGCCAGGTTGGGGGAGGGGGATATAGCTTGGAGGAAAATTAAAAAAAATAAAAAAAAAACCAAAACAAAACATCCCAAGCTTTAAGGAAACAAACAGAACACTAGCACAGAGTCAGGAGACAGAAAAGGACAAACACTACTTGACTGAAGAGCATAGTCAAAAGCATGTAGAGCTGTGCAAGTGCTTGAATATGAAGAGACACAGAATAACCTCCGCGTAAAAAGAATAATCAATATTAAAGCTACACTTAAGTACTCTCATTAATAAATTTGAGTGGTCAAAAAAAAATTTATTTAGAGAAAGAAGTTTTAAAACCAGCAAGATCAGCTTAAAATAGATTCTTAAAGCAAGATTTCCTCTTTTGGACTTGTCAGTGAAATCAGCTATTGAAAGGCATTTCAGTCAAAAGTCTTGATTTGCCAATCCAGACAATTGGGCTCGGTTATTATTTTAAACTTAACAAGCTGGTCTTCTTAAAAATACATTCCCCATCCCCATAAAGGTATAATGTTTTAAAATAAGTATAACTACAGAATTTAACTTGCAGTGTTGAAGGAAACCATGTTAGAATAAATGTCTTTTCAAAAGCAGATGCAACTTCTCTACTCCCTTCATTTCTTAATACAGTTAGTAAGTCTTCAGTGCCATGTTTGCTTTCTGGTTAAATAGGAATTAAAAGGAAGCCAGCTTGCTGCAGTTTTGCACACAACAACAAAAGGAGTCAGCAGGAGCATGAACACCAGCTCTTTAATTAATAAACTCACTACTTGCATGTATATGCCTTCACATGTGTACACACATACACACACACACATGCCCTAGACCTCAACTCAATTAGCTGAAATTCTCCATTATCTGCCATTAGCA
This sequence comes from Cariama cristata, assembly GCF_000690535.1. Lineage (NCBI taxonomy): Eukaryota > Metazoa > Chordata > Aves > Cariamiformes > Cariamidae > Cariama > Cariama cristata. Next base: position 53,663 of record NW_009608010.1, read on the forward strand.
CTTCTGAGACAGCCTCAGGAAACACTCAACTGACAAAATACTGGTTATACTGACAAAGCAAATAAAAGCACAAAAAATAAACCAGTAGATTTAGTAGAATGCAATTGTAATGCAATTTTTGTTTCCTGGAAATGCAGTAGCAAGCCTTCTAAGTTACAAATTAGAACAATTCAAATTCAGCCTTTATGTCCTTACCACGGAAAGGAGCAACAAAACAACTCATGAAACCTCCTCTGAAAAAGGTATTACTAAAATTGACAGAATTTGGATTTTATTTTCAAAATTTACAAGCCAAGAAACCATCATACTGATTGGTATTCATTTTCCAGTCATTAAAGTTTAGTCTACAATTTCAGCTGACAAAACCCGATTACACTTTGAAAAAGCCCATCATCACATACAGATCTTCATGACAGGCACAGCCTATCTGCCTCTTCACGAGAGGCAGAAAAGTAGACAGGCTTTAGTTAGACTAAATGCAAAATTTAGGAAAAAAAAAACACCTACAAAACTTCAAATTTTAAGAAGTAAATTAAGAGTTTCACCACTGTTTTGCAGTAACATTAGTAAAGCCTCAAATATAGTGACTGATTTAAGCAACATTCCAAAACATTTTACGTTTTAAAAGAGCAAGCTGAGAGATCACCAAAACGTTAGCTGATTTTGAAGTGTTTTGATATGTAAAGATAACATTTTATATTCACTTACTAGATAAAATCCAAAGGCTTTTTAACAGCATTACAGCAACTCATAATCCTTCTACAACTATATTGTAGCGAGAGGAATTAAAACCACCAACGATACCAGAAAAAAGTAGATGTTTGCTCACTGCTTCACACCCACCACTGAACTCTGCCAGATTTGCCCTCAGCTGCTGCTGCCAATGCACATGTGCAGAATTATAAAGAAACTTCCTGCTCGCACAGATCCCATCACATTCTTAACAACAGTAGTTAATAAATAAAAAGGCTTTTGTATCTCGTGTAACAGCTAGTTATATTCATCCTACTTGCCTCCCCCCAAAATAAAGCAGTACTCCACCAACCACACACGTATAACTGCCACTACATCAGATAATACAGAACTTAAGTGCAATGGCATTATAAAAGTACAGTAAGGTAAGAGATGAGAAGAAATTATCAGTAAAACTATGCAGCTTGAGAGGTTCACATTATAAAACCAAAGCAGCTTAACAATTGTAACTGTTGTTAAGACAGACTTTGCAACAGAAGTCAAGCTACCTCAGAGACACCAAAAAAGCAAACTATAAATATATAATGCACTTAATTTATTATACATAAGTTATCCTATTACATACATTTATCATCAGCTTGTTTCCCTCCCAAACAGGTAAGCAGATATACATCGAATATACATTATATATACAGATATATATCCAATACACATTGGAACTCAAGGCATTACAAAATGTAACACATAGCCCATTCGCTATAGAAACACTGCCTCTGTCATAACGATGATCATGTGCCACCAAAATAAAGGACAGTCTTAGCATCCCCACTGAATCAGACAGACATTTCAATGAAGAGTTCAATTCTGTAGCAATGACTCTTTGAATTGCAAGGGGACACACACACACACACACACAACTGCTAATGAGGTCTCCTCCACAACCAATTCTTGTCACAACTTGATCATGACCAAATTTGAAGATACCACCAGAAATCACAAGGTTAGAAATCACATTGCAGACTAAAATTAAGTAACCTGATTACATTAAAAGAGTGACAAGACAACAAAAGATTTAATTAAATGTGACATTCAGCAAAAAGGGGAAAAAACCTTTCAAATATACACGCTTTAAAAAAAGAGTATAAAGGAAGAATGAACCACATTCATAAGATTCCAGCTCTCATCTTTTCAATTTTGTCCAAGCATTATTATCCTACAGAGCTGAGCACAAATTTTAATCCTGAACACACTGCAGGGAACATTGAACAAACGAGACATATGAAGAGAGCAGCTAGCAAGACTGGAACCTGGACAATCGATTCAGGGTTCCCACCAGATTCTCTGCTCTGATCGAGCAGCTGCCCCACCCAAATGTCTTTACAAATATCCAGATAGGGAAGAAAATAAACCATTTAAACCTCCCGATATAAAAAAAGCCTCTGCAACCACAGTCTTCGTTACAGGCTGTTTGAACACAAACGTAATGCAGTATCTTTATTTTAAGCTCAAGTTTGTCTTTTTTTTTTTTTTAAGATAAATATACAGGATAAAATTTCACACATTCACAGGTGAGAGAAGGTAAAAGCAGAATTGTTCGTTACTATCAAAATAGAGCTATTAATTTCACTATAATCAGAATATGGCCATAGGTCCAGCTGCAAAATGCTACCCATTTCTTGTACTGACTGACTCCACCCGTATATTACAAACATAACAGGTTTTCAGCACCGTAATCACCTTCTGAACTATGTTTTTAAGACCTCAAAACAAATCAGCTCCACTAAAAAAAAAACACACCCCGTAGAGCATGCAGTATACATTATCTTTTAGGTGGCAAGACCTACACACCACATTCATCTGAATTGACTGAACTTTCACAAACCCTACCAGTTGGCTATGAAGCCAGTACAAAATGACAAAGCCAAATCTGATTTTACTAAAGCCTTGAGACAGATAGTCATTATTCTCAAATAAAGTTTTTGCAGGTAAAACTTATAACTTACAGATAATAGTCAGCAAAAAACTCAAAAATGAATTGCCCAATTTTACTAACTTTCCAGGGAGCAATGCAAAATTCTTCTATTCTCTGCCTGAATACAATTTTGACATGAGACACACAGCCTCTCGGCTGAATAACTGATATATCCATCACTTTAAAAACTGCATGACAAGCAGCAAATCTCCCTCTTTCATAGCCCTTCATAGAGGATTTAATATTCCTTCAATTCTGTATCTCCTCCTCAGATGTTCTGGATAAAGTGTTACTGATTTGGTTCTTAAGTAACAGTCCTCACATCTGAAATAATTAATAAACATAAAACTGGGCCTGCAATACAAGAAAAAAACAACACAACCAAAAAAAACCCCAAAAAACCCCAAAACTAAAAACCAAACTTAAAAGGCTTACCATCTTTCATCCTTATAGATGCAAATACTGAATTGCCCTGCAAGAAGTCAATTCATTCTCATCCCAATGGCTACTAGATTTTTGTTTTGTGTGTTAACGTGGCAGCAGAAAATAATGTGATGTTAAGCATAGAATTTAAGGACAACTTGAAGGCATCTTCTTACCGACTCACTTCCTCTTCCCTAGAGCTGCAACTTCTTGGAGGGGGAGGGCGGAACCAAAGCAACAACCCCCCCAAAAAAATCCAAACAAAAAAAAAAAAAAAAAAAAATCACTTCAGACTTGGCAGGTTTTACTCACTTACTAAATGAGCCCTAGAAATGGGCATCACTACTGAGCTATAAACATTTGACCAGAGACCAAAAGGCTGAATATTTGAAAAGGAAAAAACCACCACAAAAAGCCTTCACGCACAGAAAACAGGGGCCTTCACAAAACTTACTAATGTCTGTTCCAAATGCATGGAATATTTCTTCAGCCTCACCTGCTTTTGCAAACATGCTGTTATGTACATTACAAAGAAAAACTTCACTGCTTGCACAGGTCTCATACAATGAGCCACACATGACAAATATTAAATTAAGTCTTTTAACGAGTTGTTAGAAGGTCCTCCAACGTTATAACCAGCGCATACAGCAAGAGCCCAAACTGACTAAGACTGAGCAGATAAAAATTATCATTTGCCAAACTTAGATGTTTTGACATGTTGTCCATGTCAAAATTTGCAAGCATTAGAAATGATCAGGAGCTCCTCCTAGCCAACTTCTTTAAATGTAACCATGAAACACTCTACTTGATTGATTTTTCTGAAATAATACTGTAAATTTCCAGTTTCATGCTTTCAAAACACTGAGATATTTGATTCCTTACTGTAACGTTGTCAAGACAAGGAAAGGATCCCTATGGTGCTAGACAATATACAAAATACAGACAAAGCAGATAAAAAAAGATCCTAAATACCTTCAAATCTATGCAACAAAGAAACGTAAAGCAACTTACTAGTAATGAGCAGTAAAAAAAAAAACAAGATAGAAACCAAATGGACTAACAAGACAGCTGAATTTGTTACAATATAAGCCAACAAACTAGCTTTTAATAATTTTTTTATGCTAGCGGATTAAACTGCACAGAAGACAGAAAAACTTCAAATCTAAACGCTAATCCACAGTTCAACAATTTATTCCAAAGTCACATACTAACTATTCCATCCCTGAGGACAGTCAGGAATACATGCCTGAAAAAAATAAATTGTGTAGGTTTTGATATATTCCGTTTCTATTTTTTAAACCGTGATTAGGTGGTATTTACTTTCCTCATTTGTTACCCTTTCCCACCCCTTGAGCCTGACAGCAGTAACAAATTTTGTAAAAAATTAAAAATACAGACAGACCAAGGAACTCAAGAGTAAGAGAGCTGGGTATCAAAAGTTCAAGTTTCAGTGTTTGATTGAAGGTTTTTTATTGTGGGTTTGGTTTTGTTTGCGCCCCCCCCCCCCCCCAAACCTGGAAGAAGTACCTTAACACTGGAGCATCTCATGTTAAAGCAACTTATTGGTAGTGAGAATCATTTACACTCAAATGTTTAAATCCCGAAGGAGCTTCCAAGAACAATGGAAGCCCACACTGAAAGATTCCTCAGAAGATACATTTGGCCACAGGCTGGAACGTTAAGTCCATAAACTAGTGCTCTTAATGCTAGTGTTGCCTTCCTAATCACAGAAAATTTAGTGAATACCCTTCTCTAACTT